>NC_068317.1:16576213-16603713 GCF_025860055.1 Xyrauchen texanus | reverse complement strand
AAGTGTTCCCTTTTATGTTCTCTGTGGGAGATGTCCTTGTTTCCCCACAACAAGCATTACTGGCTTTCCTCCTCAGGGTCCTACACAGCATTACCCTTACCACTGATAAATACTACAGTGTCAAGAGTTTTTTTATGACACATACAAACAGAATCTTAGTGCTGGCTTTTATGAGTCTTTTGGTCATAAAGAGAACCTTTGTCTTTTTCATTTTTGCGTTTTCTATCATTTTGGCTGTGTTAACGCCAACGGTATAAATTTTGCAATAATTTTGTCAAAGGTGTGTATTTTGGGGAGAATTCTGATATTTCAGCCTCAGTTCCTATAATACATCTACAGAGGCATGCAAAAGTTTGGGCACCCCTGATCAATATGTATGTTCCTTTCTGTGAATAGCTAAGGGAGCAAAAGATGACACATTTGACAAAGTTAAAGAAGACACATTTCTTTAATATTTTAAGCAATTAACTTTTTTATATTCATCTTTTACAGTTTCAAAATAACAAAAAAGGAAAAGGGCCTGAAGCAAAAGTTTCGGCACCCTGCATGGTCAGTACTTAGAACACCCCCTGGCAAGTATCACAGTTTGTAAAAGCTTTTTGTAGCCAACTAAATGTCATTCAATTATTGTTTGAGGGATTTTCACCCATTCTTCCTTGCAAAAGGCTTCTAGTTCTGTGAGATTCTTGGACCGTCTTGCATGCATTGCTCTTTTGAGGTCTATCCACAAATATTCGATGAGGTTTAGGTCGGGAGACTGTGAGAGCCATGGCAAAACATTCAGCTTGCGCCTCTTGAGGTAGTCCATTGTGGATTTTGAGGTGGTTTAGGATCATTATTCTGTTGTAGAAGCAATCCTCTTTTCATCTTCAGTTTTTTTTACAGTTGGTGTTATGTTTGCTTCCAAAATTTGCTGGTATTTAATTTAATCCATTCTTTCCTCTACCAGAGAAATGTTCCCCTTTGCCACTGGCATCAACACAAGCCTAAAGCATAATTGAGTTGGAGAGGTGTTCTTTTCATGAAATTCTGCACCCTTTTTGCTGCAAACAAGCCTTTGCTGATTGTGGCCAGAAAGCTACATTTTAAATTCATCAGTCCGCAGGACTTGTTTCCAAAATGCATCAGGCTTGTTTAGATGTTCATTTGCAAACTTCTGACGCTGAATTTTGTGGCAAGGACACAGGAAAGGTTTTCTTCTCATGACTGTTCCATGAAGGTCATATTTGTGCAGGTGTCGCTGCACAGTAGAACCGTGAACAGAGTCTGCTAAATCTTCCTTAAGGTCTTTTGCAGTCAAACAGGGGTTTTGATTTGCCTTTCTAGCAATCCTACGAGGAGTTCTCTCTGAAAGTTTTCTTGGTCTTCCAGACCTCAACTTGAACTCCACAGTTCCTGTTAACTGCAATTTCTTAATTACATTACGAACTGAGGAAACGGCTACATGAAAACACTTTGCTATCTTCTTATAGCCTTCTCCTGCTTTGTGGGCATCAATTATTTTAATTTTCAGAGAGCTAGGCAGCTGCTTAGAGGAGCCCATGGCTGCTGATTATTGGGACAAGATTTCAGAAGACAGAGTATGTATAAAGCTTTGAAATTTGCATCACCTGGCCTTTCCAAATGATGATAGGGCTATGGTGAACAAGCCATGGTCCTAACAAGCTAATTAAGGTCTGAGACCTTGGTAAAAGTTATCTGAGAGCTCAAATCTTTTGGGGTGCCCAAACTTTTGCATGGTGCTCCTTTACTTTTTTTCAGTATAATATTGTAAAAATAAAAATAATACACTACTATTGCTTAAAATTTTGAAAATAATATTTTTTCTTCAACTTTGTGCCTTTTGTAGATCCGTTCATCTTCTACTAACTTAACTATTCACAGCAACAGGAATTTTTGCGTGTGTGTGTCTGTAAGTGTGCGTGTATTTATCACTTTGTGGGGACCAAATGTCCCCGTAAGGATAGTACCAAAACCCGAAATATTTGACGTTGTGGGGACATTTTGTCAGTCCCCATGAGGAAAACAGCTTACAAATTATACTACATTTTTTTAATGTAAAAATGCAGAACGTTTTCTGTGAGGGTTAGGTTTAGGGATAGGGTTAGGGGATAGAATATATAGTTTGTACAGTATAAAAATCATTATGTCAATGGAAAGTCCCCATAAAATATGGAAACCCAACATTTCCTCTTCAGCATGCTCTTTGCTGAAACATTTTTCTCCTCGGTAAACAAGTACATTAACAAGTACACTAACGTTTGACAAGCTTAAATATAAAGGCAAAATTCTTGGTCTTGATAAAATTATGCCACAACTAAAGAACTGGCATACTTTATGAAAAAATGTAAACAAATAATTTTCACACAATACAAACTGACATGGTTTATTTATATTTTACTCTACCTAAAAAGTAATGTGAATCTAACTTAAAGGAATATTTCACCTCACACATATCACTTCTGAAGATATGGATTTAACCACTGGACATACATAGCTGAGATAGTCTTCTAAAAATCTTTGTTTGTGTTCTGCTGAAGTAAGAGTGTCGTACACATCTAGGATGACATGAGGGTGAATGAATGATGAGGGATTTTCATTTATGTGTAAACTATACCTTTAAATTTGTTAAAGTATTTTTTTTATTATTAATAATAGAATAATTTAAGAATATTATTAATAATATTTATATATAATATTCAATAACATTATATCATTGAATCAATCTGAAAACATTCCATTACACCAACAAAACTGGTTTCAAGGGTTCGATTCAGGTATACAAATAGCCGGTTAACACTTTTTCCAGTGTAGTTTTTTAAATGTATTAATACTTTTATGAATGTAATCATTTGAAAAGTAGCAAAGACAGTTTTAATGTGACCTTCTTATCACAAAAAGAAAACAGTTGCATTTAATTTTATATAAAATTGCCTGAAGTTGAAACTCCCACATATGTCATGTAACTGCCAGTTCCAAATATGGCAAAGACTGCTTTTGTTTGGCTCCACCCCTTCTCTAGTACATTTAAAGAGGAGTAATCACCCTCTTTCTCTTTCAAGAAGAATGTTTGTGCATTACAGTTGAATTGCTTTGGAAGATAAATTATCTGTCAGTGTGCTTTGGAAGTTGTAATATAAGGTTTTAACTAGAATTGATTGATCCCAGGGGGGCAGATGTCTCAGTTCTCCAAAGCTGCGGAAGTGTGGATGGAGTCAAGCTGGGAAGGAATATATCTGTTTGTTGTAAGAAGCGGTGAAGCATGGGAGGAGGAAGAGAAGGGGGCGCTGGTGAGATGCATTTGAGAGGAGGGGCCACATATTGTGGTTCCACCCTTGGGTCCAAAACAGCAATCATTTTGACAGCAGGATGAGAACATGTGAGTGATGTGTGTCAACTGGAAAAACAAGCTTTTCAAGACATGGATAACAAGTGAAAGAGGAACAATTTCTTTGGAACCGGATGGTAACTCAAGAAGCCCCTTGACCTTGGATTTGGATATCTATAATAAATTTGTTGGACTACAAAATCTGTTAGGATATACATGGCTAGGAAACAACAGATATAGGCTCATTGTGCATGAGTTGTGCATGGTGTTAGCTAAAGAGTTGTGTTTTCTTTCACACTTACACTAAACTCGAAAAACACATTGTCGGGTAACCAAAACATTTGCTTTTATTGTGTCACATTTAAAATAACTGGTTTTATTTAACTGAAATATTTGATTGAATATGACTAAATCAACCTGACTACATCAGGTTAAACCAACAATATTCAGATCCAATCAGGTAGAAATGTTTCCTTAATATATCAACTGCACATTTCCACCTCTTTCAATGTTGATTACATTTATGGGTGAATCTTACAGTCATATCATTACTATGATGTTATTTCCAAATCTAAGTGCATATCATAGAATCCATGTGTAGATTCAATTGAAATATCTATAGAATTTCACCATGAACTTGAACACTTGTTTTGATAACTTCAACAACACCCATCCTCTTAAGGTAACTTTGGGGAGAGATGTGATTAAATTTGACTAATTATAATATTGTCAATTTCCTTATAAAGTTAATTACACCGTAATCGAGCCAAGCCACATGCCCAAGGCACTTATGCTTGAGCCCCTCCTTTGCGGACAGCCAGCCAAATTTGTTTACCATTAACATCTGTTTACCATTTCCTCTTCAGGGGCTAGGTGGACTTTGCCATTGGCAAATTGTTTTATCTTATTGTAAGCATTAATCTACCAACATTTAGAGATGTTTATACTTATAACAAGAAAAAATAACATTTACCAATTGTTTGAGAAAAAAAAATTAATTTAAGCACTCTCTGAAAAAATAAATTATTTTGCTTCTCAAATAAATTCTGTTACCTGCCAATCTTGTATAAGGATGTTTAGATATTTTCAACAAAAATACTTAAGCACATTTATTTTGCATTGCCTTTCTTTGATACCTATAAATCTGAACATGATAAGATATAAAACATTCCAAAACTAGGCTACAATTCTCATGGTGTATGAGAATAGATGAAGAGATGTGAAGAATTTGCGAGATAGAATTTTGGTGTGTTTGAAAGAAAGAGAGCAGAGCTGTCTGAGATGGTTGTATATCACTTTTACAGAGTAAACCAAAAAATGAACCTCCATCCACAATAATGTCACCCAGGAGAGAGACTTAAAATGGCTTATGGTGAACTGGAGGAGGATGTAGGAGGAACGGAATTATGGAAGTGTTTTATAAGAACTAAAATCGCTCAGTAAAAGAAGTTCCAGTAATCAGGATCTGTGCTATCAGCAGTCTGCATTGAGAGAGAGCTAAGTGACACCTGAACACATGATGAATGTTGCACACAGAACACAAAAAATTTTATGTGTTCTCCTATTTCATCATCTGTGATAAACTGGCAGGTGTTTATGAATCCACCCTTATTGAAAGTAATATTAACAAACAATGCCGCATTTTCAGACCCATCCACCTAATAATATTGGAATATGCTATGACAAGTAACTTTCCTCCCCCAAGGGCACTTCAAAATTTGCAGTTGATAAATTTGTCTGACTGCCACATTAATTAAAAAAAAAACTAAAATGATCAAGGCAGCGCGGGAGGAAATCTAAATTCCATTTTTTCATGGACTCTTGACACAGCCTGTGGTGCCGGCTTACATCTGCAGAATCAATTATTATGGAAGCTAATCGAATGGAGATAATTGGTCACAGTGTATATAAAACAGTCTTACACAGGCTCTCCTGCAGATGGATCCAGAGCCAGTGGTGCTGAGGGGCCACTCCAGGGCCAGAGGGTGAGAGGGGAGAGAGGATGATGCACTTGGTAGTGCTGGAGTGTGGGAGGCTCAGCTTGCAGAGTGTGCCTCGCTGTGCAACTTGAGCACTCCTCAAAACTGGAGAGGGGCTCGTTCTGAGTGTGTATGTTTAATAGGATATGCAAATATCTTACAGTCAGAGTGTTTGTGAGCTTCTGGGTTTAGATTAGGTAGAAATAGCTCATTAAGGTAACAATTGCAGGTGACCACTTTTACAATATAAATAATAGTTTAATGGTAAACTGAACCAAAAAGACACAAACATAAACACACAACGGTCAGCTGCCCGTAAACGTTCTCTCTCTCGCACCACCGTCCGCAGTTGACCTTTATCTCTCAGAGGCTTGATTAGCCTGATAAGGGACTGGGTATGTAAAATCACAACCTGGCCCCACCCTCCGCCCTTTCACATTCCTCCATCTCAGGGAGCCCCCGACGTAAATTACTTTGCCTGGGGGAGGGCATGCCCTAAGCCCCATCTGCCAGCAGGTCATCCCCGCCTTCCTGAATCTGGAAGGGGCAGGGGGAGGGAAACAAAAATAATTAAAATACGGGGTACTTCCTGTAACAGTGTAGTACCCAACCAAAAAACACTGGAAAATTTAAAAGAGAGGGAAAAAGGCCAAGGCGGAGCGGCAGTGGGTGAGAGAGAGGAGAGAGTGAGGAAAAAATAACACTTATTCGCTGGTTCTCCGATACGCCATAGCTTGGTCCTCGGCCACTCCTCCACCCTCTAGAGGACGACAGCCGCGCCTCCCCAGGCGGATCGGAGGCAGACAGAACACCCATTTACATGCATTCTCGGGGAACAGAAAGGGTCTCCCCCCGCCCCTGGCTGCAGTTCTCCTGCTCCAGGCGGTCGGCAGCGAGCCCCTCCCCGCTCGCGGTTGGTGGTCTCAGACCCCGCCACGTTTCAGCGTCTGGTAGGGATCTCCTCCGCCCCTGGCAGCGGCCCTGACTGCTCCAAGCGGTCGGCTAGGAGCCCCTTCTCCCCTCGCGGTCAGCGATCAAATCCACCACTTCCAGGCGGCCGAGCTCCTCCGTACCCCGGAAGATGGCTGAGGCTGCTCCGTTGGTGTGGAAGGTAGCGGCGAGAACTCCACTATGGCGTATCCCTCCTCCTTCCTGGGTTTCGGCACCAGTGTAAAGCAGTTCAATGGAAAGGAGGAGGAGAGAACCGGCTAGTTTTATGGTAAACTGAACCAAAAAGACACAAACATAAACACACAACGGTCAGCTGCCCATAAACGTTCTTCTTTCTTGTAGGCTTGATTAGCCTGATAAGGGACCGGGTGTCTAGAATCACAACCTGGCCCCGCCCTCCACCCGGTCACAAAAGGATTAGGCTATATTAGCAAATACTTGTTCAGGATGGGGACTATTTCTTATTGCACTCATCTTAACATAAATGCTGAAAGACACAAGTGCTTGTGCCATCACAAGGCTCGTTCAGACAAGAGGGATCAGTGCCTTGTATAGAGGTAATGATAGAAAATCAGAAAAAACAGCTTCTAGCTTATTTTCACACTAAAATAAATACATATCTAAAGGTGAGCTCTAAAATTTGTTAATCATGGTTTTACTAAAGTAATATTGTAGTAACCATGTTTTTATTTTTATTTAATATTTTGTGGCTGAAACTATGGTTTTACTAAAGTAATGTAGTAAACCATGGTTAATTGTTTGGTAACTATGGTTTAACTATAGTTACTGTAGTGAAATCATGGTTAATTTTGCAAGAGTAAAGAAAACAGAAGTCTAATAATTTTCTGTGTACACTCACAAATGCAAAAAAAACAAACACTTGAACTATGACTGAAAATAATATTATAAATTACCCATTATATCCCAAACAATGACAAAAAAATAAACGTACTAGCAAGTATCAGTATTGCTATCGTATCAGTATCAATGATATTGGACTTGAAATTATTGGTATCATATTGAAAAGAAAATAATAGGGTTCAACTTACTAAAGGAGACACAGTTCACCCTAATGAAACTGTCATGCACACTGAAACTTCAACAAAACAACATAATCAATACTACAAAAGGTCTTAAACCTCTATAACTTCTCATTGACAACTATTGAAATGCCCCCATAAATTCCCTTTGACCAAGGAAACATAATTAATTAATTCAAGTGCAAGGGATTATGGGTATTCCCCATGGCCTCAATTTTGAACTCAATTGTTTGAGTTCTTAACACTTAAAATCTGTTACGATCCCGTGTTGTCCGTCCCGTGTTCTCCGTTTTCACTTATCACGTTCCGTGTCACGATCCCTTGTTGTCTGTACCGTGTTTTCTGTTTCACCCTTCACTACTCACGTCCAAGTCACGCTACCTCGTTGTCCGCTCCGTTTTTTCTGTCTCACCGCTCACGCTTCCTGTCATGTCTTCCTTGTTGTCCGCCCGTGTTTCACTGTCTCTGTGAAAAACTACACTTCCCTTCTTCCCGTCTTTTCCGGCCCCGTCACTGTGTTATTGTCCGCACCTGTCTGTCATTTTGTCGTTACAGTGTCTCGTTATTTAAACCCCGCTGTTTTCCCTTCACTTTGTCGTGCGTTGACGTTGCCTGTTCGTCCTTTCGTGATCAAAGCTCTCATGTGTTCTTCGTTCTTGTTCCCTGCAGTTCGCTTGTCCGTTCGAGGGTAACCCTGGTTCGTGTGGGACAACCCTGCTGTTTATGTTTGCCTGTTTGTTCGTTCAAGGTTATCCCCGCCCTTCGTGGATGTTTGCTTCCTGTTCACCCTTGTATGTCACCTCATGTTTTAGTTTATTTTTCCCATCGTGGACCCTTTCTTTTGTTCCTGAGTTTGTTTACCTTGTGTAGTCCCAAATAAAACTGCATTTGGATCCCAAACACCCGTCTGCCTTCTCCTGCTTCACACAATTCATAACAAAATCTTAAGTCAATAGATTTTTACATAGATATGTCAGATTGTGGCACCCACTACATAAAATTAAAACATGTTGATGTGTATGGATTCTCTATTGTCTGCACCCCTCATATTTACCAAAGATATCTGTGTGCAGTAAGTCTTATTTCTTTCTTATTTCAAGAACAAGTATCCAAAGTTTGTTCAAGTTTGATTATAACAGCAGAAGTATATAATATGTCCTTGTTATAATATATTTGATTTGTACTTCATCTTACCCTTTCTCACACATCTTTCCTTCTCTCTCCCTTACTCTCCCACCATTACTTACTACCATAAATCTTGCGGATTGAATAATCAGATTTAAAAGTCATCTACTGTAACTTTTCTCTCTCTCTCTCTCTCTCTCTCTCTCTCTCTACAGCAGATATAAAATATATTAAAAAAAAACTCACCTCTGGAACAAAAAGTTCCCGAAAGACAAATGCTCTTAATCCCAGCTGTAATCACGAGAGCAAGAGGAATATATAGTAAACTACACTGCATACTGAACATAAATATTTTTTGTGAAATATAAGGAAAATAAAAATGGTCAACCACAGAGTGTACAAACACAAACAGGTTCTCTGCATATGTGTTCACATCATTTTGTTTGCAATCTGTTGATGGAAAGGCAATTCAGTATACAACACACTATTCAGTCAGTTATGAATATCCTACATTTAATTTCTACATTTAAGCCACTCAAGGCATGGAAAGATAATCCATCTTAAATTGTAGGGCTGGACTTAGTTCCATTTCATATCAGCTTATTCAGAAAAAACATGTTTATCAGTTACTAAATATATTTAGCAAAAAAATTACTTATTCAAGCATGGACTTTAACTGTTTGTAGAATTATTGGGAATTTCTTGATCTGGCTGGTTAAAATTAAGTGAATCCAAACACTGCATCATGGCATGATTTAAATTTTTTCTTGCACCATTAAAATATGTAGACTTCTGCAAGGTGCCCTCCTTAATTAAAAGCTGCACACAAGCAGTCTTCTGAAATACAATCCCTTTGAATCATTCGAGTGCACTGTTCCCTGCATCTTATAAAAAAGTCATATTGTACAAGTAACACTGGAGTCTTGTAACAGAGACGGGAGACTCCTTGAAATTGTTGTTTGTGACTTCGGGAGCGAGAGAGAGAACAGCTTGGCAGCTTCCCTGGGGACAGACATTCATGCTATTTACAGCTGGTGGTTGTTTTTAAATACACACATATTTAATTAGCAGAAAGAGCAAACATTTCTCACAGGCTCAAAGTCAACATTCTGGCCAGATGTAGGACTATGTGGAGGTGAGGATAAGAAAGAGGCAGCATCTGTACAATGAAACTACTAAAACGAAAAAGTATGGATCATTGCAAGCACTGAATATCTAACTAAAGCAGGAGAAGAGATTATTAAAATATAAATGTAATTTTAAGAAACAGAACTGCACATCAATCATAATAAACACCTATTCTTAGAGCAACATTAGCACTTTAATGTGAAACGGTGTATAATAAAATAAAGGATAGTGTCTTAATTAGGGATGGAATGATAAAACATTTTCTCTTACGATTCCGATACCTGAACTGTCAGTACCGGCCGATATCGATCTGACACCAGTGTTGTTTTTTTTCTTAATAAGTTTAGAACATCTATAACAATGTATTTTTTCATTTTAAAATAGCAAAACAAAAAGCAATTACATAAGAGCATGTGCAAAACTTTATTGTTCCCCTTCTGTCACTCTCTCCACGTTGTGTCGGAGAAGCGACACTAGGGGTCTCTCTTGAGCGCCGATATTCACCTCTGATCTATGAAAAAAGGCCAATGAGAGTTGGCAGCCAGTATTTGCATGTCCCGCCCCCGGACATGCGGGTATTTAAGCGGCGCAAATACGGGAGTTCATTCAGAAAATTTCTTCGGAGCCGATGGTCTGTCTGCAGTTTGCTGCGAGTTACACGCCACTTAAACGTTCCTGTTTTCCTCTGACGATCTGCATGCTGTTGGATCTTGACGGCGCACAACAGCGGCTTTCTCCTTCTCAGTGCACGGCGTGCATTGTTGCCCCTGAGCGCTCGACAGCGCAGACACGCATACACACTCACACTGTGTATTAAAAGAGTTTTTACTAAAAGAGTAATTTTCTCTAAAAGAGCAAACACAGCGGCGTTGAACGTCCTTTTAAGGACGCGTCTTTTCAGGATGCCTTTCCGCCCTGTGTCGTTCCTGGATGCGGTAGAGTGCTCTCAGCTTCAGACGGCCACTGGCGCTGTCTCGTGTGTTTGGGCCGCGATCACACCGAGGCGGCGTTGTGGATGGTTCATGTTCTCACTGCGAGAACATGACCATGACCACGTTATGGTCGCGGCTCGCTTCAACAGAAAGCAAGCCACCCCAGCTGCACCCCGCATTGCTCCTTCTTCCCACGGGATTAAGGACGGTGCGGTTGGCGCTGGGGGCGATTTGGGGCGGCAGCGGTGCAGTTTCGCCGGTAGCCCCCGCGAACCTCCCGTTCCCGACACGCTCGCTGGTCTCCGCCCACGCTCAGCGGCAATAGCGGCTCGCCTCACGGCCCGGCTGTCTATCCTCCCGAGTCCGAAGCAGATTAGCTCGCCGCTGCATCGGAGAGTGCGGTGTCTGATGCCGAGGACTCCCTGGACTGCCGCTTCGGGCCAGCAGGCCCAGGCTGAGGCCGACGCTCAGATGTCCGACATGCTTGCCCGGGCCGCCTTGAGCGTGGGGTTGGACTGTAACCCTCCATCCTCCCCACAGCCTTCTCGGTTGGATGATTGGTTCCTGGGGGCAGCGCACCGTTCGCGGCCTCGCATCCCCCCGGTCCCTTTCTTCCCGGAGGTGCATGATGAGCTGACGTCTACGTGGAGAGCCCCGCTCTCTGCTCGTCTAGGTGCCACCCGCTCCACTCTCTAAACCCTCGACGGCGGAGAGCACCACGGGTACGACGCGATTCCCCAGGTTGATAGGGCAGTTGCGCACCATCTATGCCCCGGTAGCCCTACCTCCTGGCAGGGTCGCCCCGTACTCCCGTCCAAGCCCTGTATGCGATGGCCCTCCTGCAAGTCCACCAGGCCAAAGCTCTCAGAAACATGCACGGGGGTGGACCTGATCCTGATGTGCTGCAGGAACTGCGCTCAGCGACCGACCTCGCCCTGAGAGCGACGAAGGCCACAGCGCAGGCACTCGGACAGACGATGGCCACCCTAGTGGTCCAGGAACGCCATCTTTGGCTCAACCTGGTCGAGATGCGTGAGGCTGACAAAAACCGCTTCCTGGACGCACCTGTCTCCCAGATTGGCCTTTTCGGTGACACCGTCGAGGACTTCTCCCAACAGTTCTCCGCGGTGAAGAAGCAGACGGAGGCCATTTCAGCACATCATGCCCCGCCGCAGACCTGCCGCTCACGGGCCCTGCCCTGCCTGCCCGCCGAGGGCGTCCCCCTGCGAGGAAACCAGCTCCTGCTCCGCCTCAACCTGGGCCCAGCTCTCAGCCCCAGCGTCAAGCACTCCGCAGGCGGCGCACGCCCCCTGTCTCACGAACCCACTCCAGGACCCGGAAGGCTCCCAAGCGTTCCTGAGACAGCCGACCCAGAGCCGAAGACGTTAGCTCCGGAGGTGGTAAGACTGCTCTGTCCCCCGGTGGAGGGCCGGGAGGAGAATCCTTTGTTTTTTCATTTGCCACACCCCTGACGGGGCTGTGGTACCCACATTCTCAATAAAAGAGCTATTTCCTTTGCCTCTGGGTCACCTGGCTCGCAAATGCCGCTTTCACGGCAATGTGCTTTCAGATCACAACAGTCCCGGTACACCGGACGCGGCGATCCCGCCTTCCGCCTGCCCACGACTGTCCCCCGGCCGGCCGGTTCAGACGAGTCCAGAGGACGCCAACATCAGACCTCCTCCTCAGTCAAGAACCCGCCCTGCCGGGCGCGCGAGCAAGGTAAGTGCTTTGAGTCTATTCTCAGCACCTCAGCCTCAGGCCGCAACGAAGCCGCCCGACGCTGCATTACCTGTTCCGCCCGCTGCGAGGCCCGCCGGTACGTCCAAAATACTCGTCCCTTTGGTGCCCCTAGCGCAGAGCTGGGAAGCATGGCTTTCGCTTCCCAACGCATCACGCTGGCTGCACCGGACCATTCGACTCGGTTACGCAATTCAGTTTGCCCGGCTCCCGCCCCCCTTCAGGGGCGTCCGCTTCCGCAGTACACGGCGAGCACGCCAGTTCCCTGCGCACGGAAATCGCGACCCTCTTAGCCAAGGGCGCGGTAGAGCCCGTCCCTCCAACCGAAATGAGGAAGGGTTTCTACAGCCCTTACTTCATTGTACCCAAGAAAGGCGGCGGCTTATGACCAATCCTGGACTTGCGAGTTTTCAATCGGGCCTTGTTAAAACTCCCGTTCAAAATGCTTACGCAGAGAAATATTCTGGCTGGCGTTCAGCATCTAGATTGGTTCGCAGCGGTGGACCTGAAGGACGCGTACTTCCACGTCTCAATTCTGCCACGACACCGACCCTTCCTACGGTTCGCGTTCGACGGCCAGGCGTTTCAGTACAAAGTCCTCCCCTTCGGCCTGTCTCTGTCCCTCGCGTCTTCACGAAAGTCGCAGAGGCGGCCCTTGCCCCGCTACGAGTAGCCGGCATCCGCATTCTCAACTACCTCGACGACTGGCTCATCCTAGCACACTCTCGAGAGTTACTATGCACACACAGAGACCAGGTGCTCCGGCACCTCAGCCGCTTGGGGCTTCAGGTCAACTGGGAAAAGAGCAAGCTCACTCCGGTTCAGAGCATCTCTTTTCTCGGGTTGGAGTTAGACTCAGTCTCAATGACAGCACGTCTCACGAGCGAGCGTGCTCAGTCGGTGCTGGACTGCCTCGCTTCCTTCAAGCCAGGCACAGTGGTCCCTCTAAAACTTTTCCAGAGGCTCCTGGGGCATATGGCGTCCTCCGCGGCGGTCGCGCCGCTGGGGTTGATGCATATGAGACCACTCCAGCACTGGCTCCAGACTTGAGTCCCGAGACACGCATGGCACCGCGGCACGCATCGGGTAAAAATCACCCCCGCCTGCCTCAAAACACTCCGACCCTGGACAGACCTCTGCTTTTTACGGGCAGGAGTGCCCCTGCAGCAGGTGTCCCGACGCGTCCTGGTCACAACCGACGCCTCCTGGTCCAGGTGGGGTGCCGTGTGCAGCGGGCACGCAGCAGCGGGCCTTTGGAAAGGGGCCCCGCTGCGTTGGCACATCAATTGCCTGGAATTGCTGACCATCCTTCTTGCTCTCAGGAAGTTCCTCCCGTTAGTTCGGGACAAACATGTCCTCGTGAGATCGGACAGCACCACGGTGGTGGCGTACATAAATCGCCAAGGCGGCGTACGCTCCCGCCACATGTCACAACTCGCCCGCCGTCTCCTCCTATGGAGCCAGCAGCAACTCAAGTCGCTGCGTGCCACTCACATCCCCGGCAAGCTCAACGTCGTAGCGGACGCGCTATCACGACAACGCCTGCCCGGCGGGGAGTGGAGGCTTCACCCCCAGTCGGTCCAGCTGATTTGGGAACGGTTTGGCAAGGCCCAGGTAGACCTGTTCGCCACCCAGGAAACCTCCCACTGCCCGCTCTGGTACGCCCTAACAGAGGCTCCCTCGGGACAGACGCCCTGGCACACAGCTGGCCCTCGGGGCTGCGCAAGCACGCATTTCCCCAGTGAGCCTTCTTGCACCGGTGCTGTGCAAGGTCAGGGAGGACGAGGAGCAAGTCACGTTGGTGGCCCCCTACTGGCCCACTCGGACTTGGTTCTCGGAACTCAGGCTCCTTGCGACAGCTTCTCCCTGGCGAATTCCCCTGAGAAAGGACCTCCTCTCTCAGGGACGGGGCACGCTCTGGCACCCGCGCCCAGACCTCTGGAACCTCCACGCCTGGTCCCTGGACGGGACGCGGAAGAGCTAGCCGGCTTACCGGCGACCGTTGTGAATACCATCAACCAAGCCAGAGCTCCTCTACCAGGCACCTTTACGCCCTAAAGTGGCGCTTTGTTCACGAGATTGGTGTTCTTCCCGAGCCGAAGACCCACAGAGATGCGCAATTAGGTCAGTGCTTCTGTTCCTACAGGAGAGGCTGGACAGGAGGCTGTCCCCGTCCACCCTCAAGGTGTATGTTGCCGCTATCGCCGCCCACCACGATCCTGTAGACAGCAAGTCTTTGGGTAAGCACGACCTGATCCTCAGGTTCCTGAGAGGCGCCCGGAGGTTGAAAACCTCCCGGCCAGGCCTAGTTCCCTCCTGGGATCTCTCGGTAGTCTTGGCACGACTCCACAGACCTCCCTTCGAGCCGCTCGAATCAGTTGGACTCAGGGCCCTCTCTCTTAAGACGGCCCTGCTGATCGCGCTCGCCTCCATTAAGAGGGTCGGGGACCTGCAAGCGTTCTCTGTCAGCGACACTTGCCTGGAGTTCGGTCGGGCAGATACGTCTGTGATCCTAAGACCGCGACCGGGCTATGTGCCCAAGGTTCCTACCACACCATTCCGAGATCAGGTAGTGAACCTGCAAGCGCTGCCCCGGGAGGAGGCAGACCCAGCCCTTTCGTTGCTGTGTCCAGTGCGCGCCCTGCGCATTTACCTGGACCGCACACAGAGCACCAGACGCTCTGAGCAGCTCTTTGTCTGCTTTGGGGGATGGCAGAAAGGGAATGCTGTCTCCAAACAGAGGCTCGCCCACTGGGTTGTCGATGCCATCACACTGGCTTATCACACCCAGGCCGTGCCCCTACCCGCACGGGTCAGAGCTCACTCAACAAGGGGTGTTAGCGTCCTCGTGGGCACTGGCCAAGGGCACCTCCCTAGCAGACATCTGTAGAGCCGCGGGTTGGGCAACACCCAACACCTTCGCGAGGTTTTACAACCTCCGCGTTGAGTCGGTTACGCCTCGTGTTTTCTCAGGTCCGAGCCCGTAGAACTCGGTAACACGTAGACCGACTGGCCGGGTGGATCGCTTGCGCTCAGCGCCTTTTCCTGACGTCAAGGTAAAGTAGTGCGCCTTCTTCCCAGGGCGCCCCACTCCGAAGTCGGGCCCCTGGTCGATTCCTCCCCTGCCCTCCGGGTCCGCGGTTCAGCGGAGGAACTCGCCGACCCAAGCCACTGTGGGTACCCTGATGGCTACCCTGTACTGGTATAGGTGCTCCACAGGTAAAGTAGAAGGCCTCCTGTGTGGACGCCCCTGTGTGTATTTCCACGGTTCTGTCCCCTTACGAGCGGACTCCGTGTCTCCCTTAGGCAGTTACAGCTGCCCCGGTCGCCGTGCTGTAGCAACTCCCCCTTCGAGGCTGGGATCTACCACGCACCATACTTTCCACACGAGCCCTAAGACGGCCGTGTGACGTGTCTACCACTTTTCCTCCCCAAGAAAAAGGGCAGGTGTGGTCTCCGCGAGGGTCTGGGTAAGACCCCTTCCCTATATGCGTGTAAGGGCCCCGGCCGTGATTGCTCTATGCGAGAAACATAGAGAGAAAGAGGCCCAGCCAGGCTGGCCCGTTCCCATGTTGGCAAACATCGCCTTGTTCCCCTCCCAGGGTAACTAGAAGGATCCCGATGTTCAGTATGGGGCATTGGGGAAGGGTACGTGCAGCCGGGTACAGACGATGCATGGCACTGGATGAATCCCTGCCCGCCTCTGTATCGGCAGTTCACGCATACACGGTTCAGCACATGGCAAGATTGGAATGGGTCCCCTAGTGTCGCTTCTCTGACACAACGTGGAGAGAGCGACAGAAGGGGAACGTTTGGTTACGTATGTAACCTCCGTTCCCCGAGGGAGGGAACGACATGTTGTGTCTTTCCTCCGCCATGTCACTGAACCGAGCCACTGTTGTGGCCGGACCATTTCCGGCTCCTCAGAAAAATCCTGAATGAACTCCCGTATTTGCGCCGCTTAAATACCCGTATGTCCGGGGGTGGGACATGCAAATACTGGCTGCCAACTCTCATTGGCCTTTTTTCATAGATCAGAGGTGAATATCGGCGCTCATGAGAGACCCCTAGTGTCGCTTCTCCGACACAACGTGTCGTTCCCTCCTTCGGGGAACGGAGGTTACATACGTAACCAAACGTTAACTAGTCTGCAGGATGCAGCAGCAAAAATAACAGAAATTCCAGTGAAAATCTTCTGTAGAAAAGAAAACAGTTCTCTTTACACATTTTAACTTGTATCTGGACTTGTAAATGGTTTCATCTCTCTCTCTCTCTCTCTCTCTCTCTCTCTCTCTCTCTCTCTCTCTCTCTCTCTCAAATTAATTTATTTATTTTAGTTTTATTAGTATATAAATCCATTTTTCAATTAGTTTTTATTGCCATTTATAATAATAATAATAATAATTTTACAATACATTGGTTATACATTTCAGTTGTAATTTCTTAAGGCTTTTATTTTGAAATTCCAGCACTGAGCACTCTAGGAAGTCTATGTTTTGATTGTTTGTTTGTAGGCTAATTCACAGTAGTGTAATACACTTCTCATTTAACATCTGGTAAAACGGAACTATCTACATCTGAGTTTGTGTGGAGCGACCACATATTGAGCTGATCATAGCATAATGAGCCTCTGTGCGCATTTATGTGTGTGTGCATGGGGCCCGAGACTACCTAGCTGTGCGTGGATGACTTTTGGATGACTGTAAAAGCCTGAATAAAGTGCACTACTTATATGGACTACTTTAATGGGGATTTGAAGGTTATTTATGTAATTATTTGAGCTTGACAGTAACGTCAATGACCAACATGCGGTATCAGATTTGGATTGGGCTCGTCGGACCGATACCCGATCCGGATAAAAACGTCATTATCGGACTAGATACCTTCCAGGTTTCGTATCGGTGACATCCCTAGTCTTTATTATTATTTATTATGCAATATTATGTTGCAGTGGGAAAAATCGGTCCCTCTTCAGATCCTTCTCATATGCATTACAGTTGAACCCTCAAAGAAGACAAATCTGAAAAGATTACATTGTCATACCTGTGACAGACGGTGGCTGAGACTGAATATATTTTATTAGGTTGATGCAAAAATCGCAACAGAGCAAAGCATGATTTCCATATATTTGCAACATTAGAATGTGTTATTTCAATGTAGCGGTTAGATTTACACTCTGAGAGGTCTCCTTCTCAACCGATGAACTAAACCGTGAGCTCTCTCGCAAAATACATGTTCTCATGTTTCTAATCAGCACACATGTGCAACATGAGAGAGTGCTGGAAAAAGGTGTAATACAGCTTCTAATACAGCAAAACCTATACAGCTTCCTCTGCAGTCCTTTCTCTGGATGCAGAGAAAGCGTTCGACAGAATTGAGTGGAATTTTTTGTGGTCTGTCCTGGAGCGTTTCGGGTTTGGTTCTTTTTCGTGCAAGCTGTCAAAACTATCTATTTTGATTGTTCAGCCAGAGTTCTTACTGGCTCTCATATTTCTCCTTCCTTTCGTCTTGGCAGGGGCACTCGCCAAGGATGTCCCCTGTCACCTTTGCTTTTTAATTTATCATTAGAGACTTTGGCCCAAGCAATTAGACAATGCTCTGCAATAGTCCCTATAAGCTGTATGAATACGTCTCATAAGATTTCACTCTATGCTGACGACATTCTGTTGTATCTATCAAATGTCACAGATTTGGTTAAAGAATGCTTAAAATTGTTTGATACATTTGGTAAACTGTCCGGTTATAAAATTAACTGGAGCAAATCCATACTTTTACCCCTTAACTTAGCAGCTAAATCAGAGATTCTTACCCACTATGGTTCCAGTCAGCGACCAGTTTAATTATCTTGGGATTAGAGTTTTTTGTTCACTATCTTGCATTTCTAAGTGGAACTACCAGTCTCTTCTGGATAAGATTTCAAGCAATCTTCTGTGTTGGTCTCCATTCTGCTTGGCTCTTCATGGTAGGATGGCAACTATTAAGATGAATACACTTCCGAGGCTGAGCTTTTTATTTTCAACTTTACCTCTGGCACCACCCACTGGTTATTTTAAAGAGCTTCGTACAGCAGTAACAACATTTTTATGGAATTATAAACGGCCTAGAATTCGACTCAAATCGATGCACAGGCTAAAACCTCATGGAGGCTTATCGCTACCGGATTTTTGGTCCTATTATTTAGCATACCAAATGAGACCACTTAGGACATGGATGGATGTTGACACCCCTGTGCATTGGCGGGCCTTAGAGACTAATATTATTTACCCATTGCGTCTACAGGATTTACCCTTTACTGGTATACCTAAGAAAGCTCTGGACAAGTTTGGTCCAATTATATGCCATTCTATCAAAACATGGAGAGTGGCAGAAAAGATCATGGGAGCTTCAGATTCCTACTGTGACTCTACCCCCATTTGGCATAATAGTAATCTCTGTACGGGTAATAAACCCTTTGTTTCCAAATGCTGGGTTAATTGTGGGGTTTATACCCTGAATGACTTGTACAGTGATTATGGACTTAAGTCCTTTCAGATTTTAAAGGATGAATTCTCTCTTCCAGGATTTTCATTCTTTCTGTATCTAAGGTTGAGATCTGGGCTAAAAGCATATGGAGTACCCTGGTCGAATAAAATATATTCTCATCCTATGATAGACTGGATAGATTCCAGTATGGCTTCTAAGGGTATTGTTAGTATAATTTATAAATCGCTTGTGGTACGACAGTACTCGAACATTCCGACTGAGGACTTCTGGGAGAGTCAACGTAACACTGTGATCGATTGGGACACTGTCTGGGGGAATTGTTTTGCTACCTCAAAAAATCCGGCTCACCAAATGATACATTATAAGTTAATTTATAAGGCATATGCCACACCCTGTTTACTATATAAAATGATAAGAAAATCGGATCCTTTTTGTCACTTGTGTAATAGTGAAAATTTAGGTACGTATATGCATATGTTCTGGGACTGTTCTCAAATTGTGTCAGTTTGGTCCTCAGTCCAGGACTTACTAACAGATCTTCTAAAGATTCCGATCCAAAAGGACCCTCTGATTTTTCTTCTGCTGGATGATTCTTCGCTGTCACTGTCTGTCAATCAAAGGAGGATTCTGTCCGTTGTCCTTACTGCTGCTAAAAAGGTTATCTTAAAACTGTGGTTTGAACCAACTACCCCAGTTATGTCTATCTGGATGTCATACCTACTGGACATTGCCCATCTGGAATGTACCACAGCTAAAGTGCTCGGAGCCAATAGAAAGACAATACAATTTTGGTTGGACCTTATTGAGACTTTATCAAGAAGTTTTTGAGATCCTTCTAAGTTTTGGTCAATTTTATTTTAATTTCTTGTCATATTTATCTATTCTATGTATTTATATTTAGTCTTACAGTTATGGGCGATCTTGGGCTTTGTTGTAAATAGTTAAAAACACAAAATGTTTAATAAATAAAGAATCACAAAAAAGAAAAAGGTGTCGCAAAACTACGGTTCTTAAAGGGGCCACGTCAAATTTATGACTAGAGATAAATGTCAGGAAATTTTCCACTTGACTACACATACAAAACCACTTCTAAAGAAAATATACATTTGTGTAGCTGGACTTTTGACTCAAAACTAATGATTTATAGTCCAGAATTTTTTCCAATTAAGTGAACATGTTTAATGAAACTTTTATTGTTTTAAACTGTTATTAAAGCCTGGTTAAAAATAAGTAAGTATGAGTGTTTAAGCATGTATTAGGAATGTGCTGACGTATTTGGGTAAGCTAATGCCCTGTTTTTCCTTTGATTTGGATATTAGCCTCTACCATATTTCATTGTACCGTATTTTATTTATATTTTAAATTTTACCATTTTTCATTCTACTGTTCCATTTTGCTGAAATTTTCCATATGGCCCTATCGACCAATGTTTTTTGCAGATTATAAATTATAAATTATTATTATATGCCAAATCATGTAGTACAAAATTCTCCATCTCCATATAGGCATGATTCTTATGGATGCTAGTACATCTGACAGGGAAAGACAAGAAGGTACATGAAAAGCATGTAAACACTAAACATTACAGTATGTTAATTAAACAAGGTCGAGTTATTACTCATGATATCATGAAAAGATGGAGATTGTGGTGGCAACATCACTGTGCATATTTGCAAGACCTCACTCCAGTGAATAAGATACGTGCACGCTGACGATATGAAACTCGCAAAATCTCTGATACGGCAACATGAATCTAAGGCAGCGTCAATTAACTGGATTTGTGGGCTTAACCTGTCAACAGAATGTCATAACTGCTTTTATCATTGTGCACACTGTAGAGTGTGTGAGGCATCATATTTAATTATGCTCTCCCTCGCTCCCCCTGCTTTCTTTCTCTTTCTTTAACTTTTTTTTTTTTTATTGGGGAAGTAAATATATGTCCCCACGCAATGCTAAGCCCCCAGACACACTGTGTTGTTTACTGCAGATTAACAAAAAGGAGGCAAGACAAGATTTTGAAACCAGCTAAAGTGAACATGGTCAATGATACCAGCACAGAATACAGAGTATTTTTAAGTAAAAGTTGCTGTGCAGTTGGGGATCTGTTTACTTTTGTTTGCCAGTTCTCTACTTGGACTTCATACAGAATATTTGCTTGAATATTATGCAAATATGTATCCTGTATATGTATGTATGTACGTTCCCCATATGCAGTGTAAAAACAAAAGTTCAGCATTTGCCGTCACAATATGGCAGGAGAGCTCGAATCCTGCAGGGCTTAGTCATGATGAAAGAGTTTTTAGTTATGCCATTGGGTCAGTGTGTTTCAGAGAATCCCATGAGAACTCATGGAAGAACTTGCATCAGACAGTTCCAATGGGACTGGTAAAATAACAGTGTAATATGACAACATGTCTAAAGATGACAGACTGTAGAAGCGTGTCCATAAGAGGCATACCATATTTGAATCTCAACATGTTCCATCCCGTTCCATTTTCAGTTTAGAGGTCATGTGTGAACACGGCCCATTAAAAAATACAGTTTACTAAAAATACCTACTAATTTACCAGCTCGTTAATTTGTGTCGCGTACCACTGCATCTGTACGATTCTCCGATAAACGGACTCGTAATGTGTACTGGGGCTCACAACCTTCCGAGTGTCAGAACTCGTACTGTGTACGCCCGGCCTTAACTTTCACTTTTGCATTCTTCTTCTTGTGTTTTTGGTGATTCACATTGTTCATGCATTCCGCCCCCTACTGGGCAGGAAAAATGTACTTAATATTTATCTGTTTCTCAGCCACACCAATCATATCACTTATGAATGTATGGATTCAACAACTGGAGTCTTACTTTTATGCTGCCTTTATGTGATTTTTGGAGCTTCAAAATGTTGACACCCATTCACTTGCATTGTATGGACCTACAGAGTTGAAATATTTTCCAGAAGAAAGACAGTCATACACATCTGGTATGGTGTGAGGGTGAGTAAATGATTAGATAATTTTTGGAGATAAAAGTCAGAGGATATAAAAATATTTAATATTCAAGAGCAGGCGACAAAGGAAACCTTGTAGTGTATGTTGCTCCATGAAATAAAGTCATACAAAGTGCAATCAATGGAAATCAACCGTGTGTGGCCACTAACACTGGATAATGAAAAAATAGAGATGGCAAGCAAAGTTTGTGACCGGATCAACTTGACAGCTAGAGTGATCCTTATTTGTTTAGTGTGTGATGCCCAATATTTGTCTGTAGATATTTACATAGTCATAAGTGTGTGATTCTATTCAGATTTTAGAAGTGGGATAGTGTAATCCAGCCTAAAAGTGATAAAGAAATGTGTCGACTCATAAAATAACCAGCTATATCTCAGAGTTTCATGGCATTTTGGTGCTGATGGCTGCAAAAATGCCCGCAAAACAACAGAAGAAAAAAATATGTTGCATGTGTGAATAGCAGATGTGGTACCAGTAAATGTAAATGTACCAACATTTTTACTGCAATTTTCCAGAGTGCACGTGTGAAAGAAGCTATTGTCTCAACCAATGGCACATGTTTGGAAAACCTGTCTAAAAACTGTATTTGTTTCAAAATTCTTTACAATCACATACTGATTATCCCAGCATGCAAAGTATGCATAGCTCGGTCTCTACAAGAGCGACCAATAAACAACTTGTCTGTCGAAAAGTAATACTAAGACCAATATCTATTACCATGGTGCTCATGTAGGTCAAAACGCTCTAAGATTGGATACACAGAAAGCATTAGAATACTATAGTAATAAATCGTGTTTATTAAAATTTTCAGGCAAATGGAGTGTGTAATGTCTATCTGCAAAATGTTTGTTTGTTGAGCCAACCATCTAGGATGATGTTGTGCATCAATATAGTTATATTTTAAGGATTGTGAAATTGTATTGAAATTCAATTTGTAAAGTATGTAATGTAAGATAAGCACTTCTCATTAGGCTATATTGTAATCATCAATTGAGCACATCTAAATGACACATCCAATACATCAAACATTATTCTATTGATATCAATGCAATCTGACCTGACAAGCCACAAAATGGAAATGGACATTAACCAACAGCACTTACCAAGAAGAACACTCTCCTTGAATGAAAAGAAAGTGCAATGCATAGAAAATTATAGTAGTCAAAAACCATTCAAAGACTGAAATAAATTTTGGCAACGCTTTAGATTACAGCCCGCAATTTACAGCGTAATTACACAGAATTTACAGCGTACCTTTTTGTAATAATAGTGTACCTATAAATTACTTACGTGTAGGTGTAAGGGAACAAAATGCAAAGTTTGTGAATAAAGGGGTAACAACAGGGAAAATTACAAATTATTTATACTGTAAGTATTTTATAACTAAGGGGTAACAATTCTAATATTACGTGGTATGTATGACCTAACAACAATATTACTTTTGCGAGCAATTTAGCAAGAACATACACCTTTTTGTAATATTACATAGGTATTATATTATAATATACAGTATATATATATATATATATATAGGCCTAGATATTTTTTTTAACCACAGGGTACATATACTATTCTTACAGGATACACAATGGAGATTACTGAACAACAAAACTTGAAATCTAGGGAAATTAGTTAATGAGTTTCTGCTATGATTTTATTTTACCTTATGAAAGAGTACAGCATACATTCCATCTCAGCTGCAAGTCACACACACCAGCTACAAAAGAGACTGCAAAATTAGAACTATTGCTAAACATGTAGTTACTGTGTAAATATACCATTGTTCTATGTTGTTACATTGTAAGTCCAACTTGTTACCCCCTTTTTCCATGTAGTTATAGGGTAAGTGCAACATTTCCAATGGGCTGTAAATTGAGATGGTGCTTGTTACCCCTTTATTCCCCAAACTTTGCATATTGTTCCCTTATACCTACAAGTACGTACTGTTTACACTATTTATACATAAAAGTACATTTAATGACATTTGTACTTGCACTGTAAATTGCGGGCTGTAATCTAAAGCGTTACTTCAATTTTCATTATTTGCTTGAAAGTGCTTTTATGCTTCACATGAGCATTTTGGAGAAAAGAGGCAGGTGAGTCACTCCATTTTGCACGCCACTGCTGTGCGACTCACTATTCTACCTATCAGTCCCCAGCATGACCATACATAGAATTAATGCAATCTTATGATGAAAAAGTAATTCCTCAAAATCTCAGTTCCTACAGGTTTTGAAGAATAGAAAGGAATTTTAAACATTTGCTCCCCTGCAAACTCTTTCTAAGAGCTGGTAGCTGCTATTAGTTATTATGTGAGAATCATTGTTGGCTTCTTTTTTATTCTGCCACCTTTTCACTGTAACTGAAGAAATACACCATCTATCAGCGCAACGCTGAATTATTTTTTCCTCTGAACACCACCTACGCCTGCTCCAGATTTCCATTCTCTGTCCTTTTCTTTTTCTATTTCTCTTCCCATCTATTTCTCTCTCTGTCTCCTCCACAGTGGAGTTGCAGGCGCTCATTGCGCTAGATGACAGTTCTCCTCCATAGTGATTCATGGATCCAAATGTTGCACATATTGCATATTTTGCATTGTAAAATCAAGTTTGTCAAGCAGAAAAAAAAGGTATGTCTGACAGAAAGTCTAACCATTCACTCTTTCCCATCTCTTTACAGCATATATACACACATTTTATTTTTTGGCTGAAAATATATAGAAATAAACAATCGACGTAAGCAAAGAATATGACAATGAACAACTGAGCAGTTAGATAGAATGCTAATTCTTTAAAGCTGCATTTTTTTTATTCATGCACCTCAATCTTTTATGTGACAAAGTAAAGTCATCTCTTAACCCTTGTCTTTGGTGAAACCCATATGTTACATGCGTAAAAGTGTTTTCCCTTCAAATACTTTTAATATGTTGGGCAAATATTATTGAAGCTTTAAGCAGCAACCCTTTGTTTAGGCAAGCATGCATTTTTCAGTGGTGACTTTGATCCAATATTGTTTCCCTTTAGGGTCAAAATGCTAGCACTTTGCTCTACCAGTTGAGCTACAGGTACAGACCAAGCAGAAAATTCAACCTGGCCCCATGATATGTCGAGGTAATGTTACAAGTTGGTGAAACTTGTTAGCCACAACATTAAAACCACCTGCCTAATATTGTGTAGCTGATTTCCTGTGATTTTCACACACAACAGTCTCTGAATTTACTCAGAATGGTGGCAAAAACAAAAACATCCAGTGAGTGGCAGTTTTGTGGATGGAAATAATTTGTTGATGAGAGAGGTCAACAGAGAATGGCCAGACTGGTTCGAACTGACAAAGTCAACAGTATTTCAGATAACCACTCTGTACAATTGCAGTGAGAAGTATTGCAGGTTGGTGCTGATTTGGCAGCACAAAGGGGACCTACACTATATTAGTCAGGTAGTTTTAATGTTGTGACTGATCGGTGTAATTTGGATAGGAGACTAACAAAAATGTGATGCCTGTATTGTATTGATTTAATATCCTGTTTGTTAATTGGTTGGTCATGCAATATCTTCCAATTACCCCATCTCAAACAAATTATTAAGAGTTGTCATGAGACTATATTGGAAAATCTTTGCATGTGAAAATTCATAAAAAATTATTCATGTTTTAAAGGGCTCCCTTAGATCCAAAACATAAATAGTCTAATGTAAAATTTATCATGGAGGTTGTTTGGTGCATGATATCACTTTAAAATTGTGCTTATAATCAGTTTTCATAACATTAGAATACTTCTTATTTTCAATGCATAGAATTTTTTTTTTTTTTTTTTTAGATATTAACCCATGGATGGCCGTAACGATCAAGTCCCTACTTTGAACCTGCTGGGTCAAATTGACATTGCCAGGTTCAGATCCCTTCTGTTGAGCATGTTATGAAGTTTCAGGGCAAAAACTTAAAGTTAAGTTGATGTAAATCATTGCTAAATGGTCACATGGGTCAAGCTCAGTCCAGAGCATTAATTGGGTCATTGGCTCAGTGGTTAAGGCTCTGGGTTACTGACCAGAAGGTTGGGGTTCAAGCCCCAGCACTGCCAAGATGCCACTGTTGGGCCCTTGAGCAAGGCCCTTGACCCTATCTGCTCCTGGGGCACTGTATCTTGGCTGACCCTGCAATTGGACCCCAGCTTAGATGGGATATGTGAAAACAAATACATTTCACTGTATATATGCAAAAATGTATGTATAATGTGTGACCAAATTAAAGCCTTCTATTCTAAGAGGTAAACGCAACACTTTAAACATTTCTCTCCTAAGTTATGTATACAGACCAAATTAGGTTATATTTCAAAATATCAATAAAAAAAGAGACATTTTTATTCCTTTGAGTGGGCTTCTTAATGGCTATATTATTTCTGAACAGGGACAAATGAGTGGCATAAGCTTTTATACAGCTTCATAGCGGAGAGGCAGACACAAGAGGTTCATGCTTCACTGCTCATAATCATTGTCAATCAAAACACAAAGGACTGAGAACTTACATATTAAAGATTGAAATCAAGAGTAAGATGACAGCTCAACCCAGGTTTGATTTATGGTCAAAAGCAGTCAACATTTTACGTATGAACAGCAAAACGGAGGTCTCTTTTTAGTGCAAAATCGAAGTATTTATTAAAGAACAGCAACACTGTTGCCTTATTTATGAGGAAATAATGAGGAAACGTTTTGCATTACTCGTGTAACCCTGTTTTTATGTGCAAATTCCAAATTAAAACAAATTCCCGGCAACAAAATCAGCTAACTCTCTCGTCAGAGAGAATAATGATTCAGATAAATGCTGATAATGTAACATCAGCACACAAAAATGGTTACATACCCCTCATGTTCTTGTTTCCTTTCTTCTTAAAATAAAGTTGAAGTATCAAGAGCGCATTAGAGCAGTTGACAGTTTGTGAAATAAATAAATCACATGCATTCTTTCATCTAACAGACTCCCTTTAGATCTAATTCGACAGCTGTAGATATTTAACAGTCATCCTCAAACAGAATTATTTCAGATCTGCACAAGCCGGTTCCCAAAGTTCATTATTATTGCATAGCTTATGGCTACTCCTCTTCATCAAGGCTGCATTACATTATTTACAAACTGAAACAATTGTGAGAAAAGTAAATTACAAGACCGGGGACACAGCTAAAAATGGAGTTTGAATAATGGATGAAAAAGACAATCTTCGTGCAAACGTTACATAATGAACTCCACACGTTGGAGGTATATGAGGAACCAGCACTTCCTAAACTCATCTATTTGTTTTAAGAGGGAGGTAAATGGACAGATCTAGGACAAACTAGGCAGAGTCTCTGTGATGCAGAGTAGCACGGCATAACTTCACGGGCCTAATGTGAAGAGAATTTCACAGCAAAGCTTCTTGTTTCTAAATGAAAGTACAAAAATAGATATAAGTGCACTTAAATAGCTGATCAAGGGGAAAATACACAACAGGAGTACAACAGGAGAATTTCTTCTTTATTTCAGTATTGCTAGAGTTCAGAGAGGTTTGGGACTCAGCAAGCTATTACAGGTCAGGGGAGAAGATAAGAGACACAACTAATAATCAACCTTTCTGCTGCAGTTCGCTCTATAGTGAAAAGTTCCTGAGTGCAGGCACTTAGGAGGGAAACATTTTACACAATAACAGAAGCATGATGTTCATATGGGTTCATATTTTGCTCAACAAACTATTACCATTTTCCCAGAGATGATACTGCACCTCGAAAATTTTAACTGCAAATAAATATCATACAGTATCTATTCACTT
>NC_068317.1:16371213-16571213 GCF_025860055.1 Xyrauchen texanus | reverse complement strand
TATGATGCGTGTGCAGTGCGTTTGTAGTACATATTTTTTTAAGTGCCCATGTTAACAGGTTAGAGCATTCAGACTGCACGTGGGTGCAGGATGGCAATGCGTTGCAAAAGCGGTGCAGAAGCAGCAGTGCAGCGATCGTTTCCGCACTGAGTCTATTTTTGATGTGCTGCACATGCTGAACTAAAGTGATAGCACATTAAATGTGGTCAAAATTAGCATGGATTGACAAAAATTAAGCAGTTTCACAATAAATCCATATAATTTAAAATTGTTCCAGAAGGTTAATTTAACAATGATATAAGTTGGAAATGTTTCATACGGTGGGTAAGGAACTGTCAGAAAAGTCCACACACTGTGCTAAAGCTGTTAATGATTTTTTGGTGAAAAACAGAAGGTGCAATATAAATTTTCAATAAGATTACACAGATCCAGCAATGTATGAATATAATCACTGAGTCATAAAGACAAGGAGTACAGGTGAAGGGAAAATAATTATAATTAAAATAAAGTAAATTAAAATAAAATAAAATGTAAAAATAAATATTAACCAACACAGATGTGCCATAAATAAAATAAAGAAGATAAATAATCGAAGAAATACAAATAATTATATTTTATGGGTCAGGAAATTTCTCAGCATATAAGAAAGGATATACACCTTTTATTATTAATAACTCAAAAAGCATTTATTGCTAAAACTTTGAAGGGACCATCTGAATAGATTTCTTGGTATTATTCACCTTCAATGTAATATTTCTGACTGGTACTGCTGCTCCCGATAAGCATATTACACAGTCTGCGTAAAGCACCTACTCTCTACAGGGGCACCATCTTACCTTTTGTGCTGGTTTGGACCGTCATTAATCTGAACTGCGTTGCTTGTTGTGGTTTGTATAAATTGAGGGATTTACAGATCATGTAAACGCAGGTAGAGACAGAGTGGCAAGTGGCAATGATGAAAATTGTGAGAATAAAATGGCAGTGTATTTAACAAATCTCTAGTCATATTATGCATATTACGGCTAGGAGTTAAAAATTGTGGGGGGAAAGATTCAAACTATGAAATAGTACAAATGGAAGTGGCTTTGGTAATTATGTTGTGTCATAATTTTAACTTTTTCATAGAAAATACCTTTTGCCTTCTTTTAAACAAGTTCATGCATCTGCCATGCTTTTTACTGTAAACAGTATTGTAATAACCATGAATGTTGCTTATCCAACTCATCCATTTCAATATGTTTTAATAACTTTTTTGTTTTGAAAAGAGATCCATACACAGGCACAATTTATTTTTGTCTACAAAACGTAAGTGTGTAGACAAACAATTAGCGTATTTTTTTAAGATCATGAGAAACACACATTATGTCCAGATTTGTTGGTAGTGTATATAACATGGATCAGCATCATTTAAAGTAAAACTCAATGTTTAGTCCTGAATGTTTCATATTATCTCAATTATTTTGATAGGTGCAAAGGGAGCAGATACCAATGATACCTGCTCCAGAGACTCTATCAGAGACTAACCTGGCAAAGGAACACCTGCTTGGATTTGATCTTTCTCTTCTTACAGTATGGCTTGGATTTTAAAGGACCAATAGTGGGATGCTCTTCCTTGAAGTACAGCTACAGAGAGTTCTACCGAACCACTTCCTGTTGGGTGCCACCTGTTTTTCTTGCCTAGGGGAAGAGGATATTGTCACCATAACACTGCAGGAGGTTGCCTCTCATTCTCCCTTAATTCTTTTGTCACCTGTTGTCCTTCAGGTAGCAGATGTGATTGTTGGTGCAATAAAGGCCATATTATATTAGCTTATCTGGCATGATTCCTGCTAATGAAATCAGACATCATTTCTATTTGTCAGACACAAAATAAAAATTATGGTTACATAGTTAATTAAAGGAACAGTTCACCCCAAAATGGAAATTCTGTCATCATTTACAAACCTGTATGACGTTCTTCTATGGAACACAAGAGGAGAAAATTTGAAGAATGTTGATGTTATTGTTTTTTTTCCTGTACAATTAAAGTGAATGGTGTCTGAGACTAACACACCGCCTAACATCTCATTTTGTGTTCCACGGAAGAAAGAAAATCATACAGGTTGGAAAGACACAAGGGTGAGTAAATGATGATGGAATATTAATTTTGGGTGAATATAAAGTATCACTTTAAAAAAGCACGATCAACTCAAATGATCAATAAATATACATATAAGACACAAATGTATACATCTCCTTTTGTGTTCCATAGAAGAAAGTCATACGGGTTTGGTGTAACATTACATGGTTATAATATAATGTATAATATATAGATCAGGGTTAGGGTATAATGACAGCTTTAATTTAGGTGAACTGTTACTGTAACAGACAAAAAAATAAAAACAAAATAAAACAAAAAACAAACAGAAAACAGGATTATGCCACCAAAATGAAAGTGAAAAGGCCATTAAATCATTAATTATGCTTGGTAAATAAGTTATATTTATAGCTTCAGTGGTGATTAGACCTTTGGCATGGGATCATGGACTTGTCTCAAAAGTAAACCTAGTAACCCACAAATACAAACATCTGTTGCCAGCAGGCACTTTGGGTCTCATTATGCTGCAGACCTACATATTTCCTTCTGTCTTGCCATTTTAAAGCCATAGATATGTTCACTGGGTAATTTGAGTTGTCTTCATCATCCGTTGCTTTCTGGTGACAAATGGAACTTCATGCAGAGGACCAGATGGCAAGGCTAAGTCATAAATCTCAGAAATAAGACATGTGATTGATGTCTTTAGAGAGAAAGAAACACTCTCACTATGAAACAAACCGAATGGCAATTTAAAGCTAATTGAAACTCACACAACACTAGAAAATCTTTGAAGCTATTTTGGCTCCTTGACAACATTTAGCTAATGAAGTAAGTTGTATATACTTTGGATAAACTTGATTTTAAACTGGGGGTTTAAAGCGATAGTTCACCGTTATAGCCATGATGGTAAATATTTACACACCCACAAGTTGTTCCAAACACATATGACAATCTGTCTTCTGTGGAATGCGGATATTAGGCAGAATGTTAGTCTCAGTCACTATTCACTATTTTTTTTTCATTCAATGAAAGTGAATGGTGACTGAGGCAGTCAATTTACCTAACATTTCTTTTGTAGTATAGGTTTGGATAAACATGAGGGTGAGTTCATTATGGCAGATTTTTGAGTGAAATTTCCCTTTTAAGTATCAACACAATTTATTTGATTCAAAAGTATGTGGAATACCTATTAAATATGGTTGGATAATGTTTTTAGCTAAACAATGTATGTAACCCATGGGTGTATACTGGATACTCTCACAGACTGAAGCTGTGAATATATAATATGACGGATCCATAACAGCAATTATATCCTGGAACAGGACATGTACAATAAAACCAAACAAACCTAAGGTTCTTTTCACACTGAAAGTTTGACTCACTCGGTGCAGCACATTTAAAAGGGCGTGCTATTTTCATGAGGGAGGTATCCTACTGTGACAAGTTGTCGCCACATTACACAATGAATTAAACATCTCATGCCCAGGAAAAGAAATATGTCTTTTCAATGCCCAAAGAGTTGTTGTTGTAATTAGGAATCCAAACTGTACCACACTCCAACTACTATATGCCTTACAATTTGCACATTTCTTTGTCCAAGAATGTTCTTCATTTATACAAAAATTCATAGCTTGAATTGAAACCATTTATTCATTTAAAATGATTATTGGTTTTCTTTCTGAGAAATAGAATGTTTAAAAATAATGAAAATACAAAAAGTTTTGAATTGCTTTTTTTATTCATAATTTATACCAGCAGATACAAAAATGTTTCAACAGTACTCAAATGTGCAAGAAAACACTATTTTGTTCTTTCATTAATTCAAATTGACAAAACAATAACTGACATGTAAACTGGAGTGAGCAAACCCTTTTTGACAAAGGTTTGAATTCAGAGCATTATCACTAACTAGAAACATTGACTTACAATTTTTGCATCTGACTTTCTCAAGAATATCCCAAAGTCATTGTGAATACATAGGCCAACTAGGTGACATTCTATCTCCCCATTTTGCAATTAAATCATAATTGTAAAGCAGAACAAATATGTATGACACATTAAAGAAAATATTTTGTCAAATTGTACCACAATGTTTCGAAAGAGATATTATGAACAAAGAGAAACTAATTGTACTAAATATATCATGTAAACATTCACCTTCTTTCGCAGCACAAGGACAACAGAATAGAGATCAGAAAAATATATATTTCAGTGAAGCTTTTTAAGTGCTTGACTGTCATTATTTTAAAATACCTCAGCAATCCGAACAAGCAAGAACATACATACAAGGTTATGAAAACAATATTGAACATGATGGAGTCCCAGCAATGTTTTCAAAAATGCATGATCACACACTGCAGAAAACACTGAACATTTTCAGTGTTTATCTAATTATGTTCCACACATTTGGCAAAAATAAAGGAAATTAAACAAATGCACATTGCGATCAAACACTTCACATTTATTTTTTGCATTAGTCAACTTCCACATTGTAGTAAATGCATTTTCAACTAATTGAAAAGCTTGTGCCATGCCGAAGACATTCCTCTTTTTGTTGCTTTCTCCTTCACTCTCTCTCTCACACACACACACACACACACACACACACACACACACACACACACACACACACACAATTTACAAGTAATACAGACATTAGCAACTACTTTCAAGAAAATTCTCTTAACCAAGTCTTAATTTCATGGGAAAAAATGGCAACTTTGCCATTACAGCACACAGAGCCAACAATATTGAGAGCACATTTTTCTCCACAAACCAAACATCTATGGTGTGTCTAGGGATAGTTCACCAAAAAATGTTTATTTTGTTCCAAACTTCATCTCTTTTTCAGTGGAACACAAAAAGAGATATTAGGCAGAATGTCAGCCTCAATCGACATTCACTTTCATTAAATAGAAGAAAAAAAAAAAAAAAATGACTGAGGCAACATCTCTTTTAGTGTTCCAGTTTTGAAAAAACATTACGGTGAGTAAATTATGACAATATTTTCATTAATGGGTGAACTATCCCTTTAAAGGAGCATTTTCCACCTCAAACTGGTCCCTCATAAGCATATTTAAAACAAACGTATCACACAAATAAAACACCCACAAATTACCATATACTCACCCTCATGCCACCCCAGATGTGTATAACTTTCTTTCTTCTGCTAAACACAAATAAAGATTTTTAGAAGAATTTCTCAACTCTGTAGTTCCATACAATGTAAGTGAATGGGTGCCAACATTTTGAAGTTCCAAAATCCACATACAGGCAAAGTACAGACAAGTACTCCAGATGATTCTGGTAGTTAAATCCATAGAGTTTGAAGCGGTTTGATTGGTATGGGTGAGAAACAGATCAGTATTTAAGTCCTTTTTATTATAAATTCTCCTCCCTACTTAGTCAATTTCTACTTTCACATTCTCCTTGTTTTTGGTTATTCACATCCTTCATGCATATTGCCCCCAGGGAGGAGAATTTATGACAAAAAAATGACTTAAATATTGATCTGTTTCTCATCCTCACCTGTCATATTCTGTCGGAATACATGGATTTAACAACTGGAGTCTTATGGCTTAATTTTTAGCTGCCTTTATGTAGATTTTGGAGTTAAAAATGTTGGCACCCATTCACTCAGATTGTATGGACCTACAGCGCTGAAATCTTCATTTGTGTTCTGCATCAGAAGAAAGTCATACACATCTGGGATGGGATGGAGGTGAGTAAATCATGAGATAAATTTTCATTTTTGGGTGAACTATACCTTTAAGGAATTCATTCCATGGGTTTGTATTCACTGATGAATATTAAACATGGCAAACTGTGTTTATTTGACAGCTAACCTTCAAAGTCTCCCCAAGGTGTTTCACACTTTATTGTTCAATGTTTCTCGTGAACGCCAATTGGCACTTTTTTTAAACGTCCATAAAATGCCTTAGACCATGTGTGGTGTGAAAACCATGAATAGAAAGTTCTGGCTCTGACTCACACACATTCAATATGCCAGCTAAGCTCCTTTATCATTTCATTATAGTCACATCCAGAGCTGATAGTTCTTTCTACAATGCACAAAATAACATTAACAACACTTAAAAAAAAAAAAATGTCCAAAGACTATTTGTTTTTTTCCTACAAGAAAACTCTCATTAAAAGAAAAACGCAACAGACAATTCCCATTTAAGTGATAGGAGAGGTGATTACAGGTAGGTGAAAAGGAGTAGTGCAAACAAAATGCACAACAGTGAATAAATTCTCAAATGCCAAGAATGCAACATTTTTGGCTTAAAGCATAGTTTATGAAATATTGAAAGGCTAAAATGCTGCTATTATGGAGGGCAGATGGTGAGGGAAAACCTGCTTTCGTTCTGCAAAGGAAAGAAAAATCTCCCACATTGACTTTTTGCACATTTAATTGTGAATGCATAACTCCTTTGGGATATTTGCAGATACATTTTTTGAACGTTTGCCTATTCAAGTATAAATAAGCCATTTAAGGTGTAATGTCTCTATAAAACTGTGCTTTCAGGTTTGGCTAGGTTGTCATAAACATTTCCTGCTTTAATTCCTTCACTCAATCAGAGCAACTACAATGATAAAAACTGACAACAATCATCCAGGTCTACAATCGGAAAAATCTAATATTTAGAGATAGTTCACTTAAAAAAGAAAATTGTTGTCACTTACTCACCCTCATGTTGTTCCAATGTGACATGTAGACATCAGGAGATGTTAGGCAGAATGTTAGCTTAAATCACATTCACTCTCATTGAATGAAAAAGGATGCACTGAAAGGGAATGTTGACTGAGGCTAACATTCACATAACACCTCGAAAGTAAGTTATGTGGGGTTGGAACAACATGACGGTGAGTAAATGATGACATGTTTTATTTTTGGGTGAACACTCTTTATCATGGTGTTTAAAAACAAAAAACATTGTGTTCATGAACCATAATATTATGAGCCAAAAATTATTTAATATGATCAAATGGTACAATCATTTTGACAGGGCAGAATACTGCATAAATCAAACAACACAACATAAATAAAAATAAAACAAAAACTCTTCTCCTTTGCAAGCTCCCTTTTTGGAAAATCAAAGATTCTAGGCATCTAAGTATTTTTCTATAATGTCTATTCTGAATGTGATTCACAGTCTTTCCTTTTTTGGTGCTCTGATACCTGACTGACTCAATTTGTTGTTGCACAGATCTAAAAAAAAACATAATGAATGGGAAAGAAAGAATGTTTAAAGTACAATTTAAGTGAAACATTTTAATTTTAACAATTGTAGAAGATCAATCCTGAATAAATACTTGTTCTTTCACTAAATCTGTTAATCGATCTTTGATAGTTTTACACATATTCCACCAAAAATCCAGATTATTTGCAAGTTTAATTAAAACGTACCGATTATTAGAGAGAAATCCTGCCAAATTTTTGGCCAACATTATATTTTTCCAGCACAGAACATAGAAACACTGAAGATTTACAGCAACATGACTGTTTGCCCATCAATGCACAATCCAATCAAAGCTTTCAAAACAGCATCTGCTGTACATATTCATATAATCTTTATGCCTATAAATTCATTAGGAATGGCATCCCAATCCTGACAATGTTTCTAAACATGTAGCCATGATGAGACCTATTGAAATTTAAACACTGAATCTGAGCAACAACAAATTTACGCTCATATTTGTGGGAAGATCAGATTGTTAACCTATGCTTTTGACACAAGTCAAGCCTTTACCTCCATACATGTAAACTGTTTTAAGAATGCATCACTTAACAAAAAGTGCAATTCACTACCGTATCCCACTGCACTCATTTCAGTAGTGCTTCTCCTGCAAATAATCTTTCATTTTGTTTGGTAAAGGCAGTTTCTGAATCAGATCGATCCGTGTGTACTGTCGAATGACAAATCGGCAAAGATATTGCAGTGAACGGACTTGCATGAACCGAGAGACAGGATTGGTCAACCGAACCGGGTACGTGGCCGACCCTGGCAAGCGTGATCTTGAGTAACAAAACGCACCGTTTTCCGAGTCTTTTATAGAATGTTCAATGAGATCAACTATGGAAGTGTGACCTTCTACATCCGGCTGCTCATAAAAACTGAACCTGCCGTTTGAGTGTTCAATTCTGGTATGGAGCGTCTTTCCCTGTGATCGAAAGCTCAAGCTGAGAAGATAGCGATCATCTGAGCTGTCCCTCACCAAAAAAGAACCATCTGGCAGGTTGATTAGCTTCTCCTCAGCCTCCCATCGAGTTATAGGTCCCCAGTACCAACCCTGCTTGGCCAGTTTTTTAAGTTCCTCTGTAAGGCTTGTAACAACCGTGGGTCCACTGTTTTGGAAAGAATCATACACCCTGCTAACACCGGGAGCGGAACTGAGATCAAAGTTCAGATGATGCCTCACTCTCTCCACAACGTGAGAGTCTGCACCACTGAATCCGGAGAGGGTCCTTGGCATTTCAATGGTGGAAAGAGGTGAGAGTGAGGGAGAAAATAAAGGTGTATCGGCTCTGGAACTGGAAAGGACAATTGATGGAGTACCAGGTAGATGCCCATTCACTGACTGGTCCATAAGAATGTCTGATGGCATGAGATCATCTTGGGCCTGGTCCATGTGCAGCGAGTTAGATTCAACTTGATCTACCACTTCCATAGGTAAGGGGCCATCTAAGCAAAAAGACTGGGATGAACCAGGGTACATTCCCTCATCTAAAGGCATTTTGTACTGGATGTAGTCCTGAGGTGTGAGTCCAATAGGCACATGATCCTCAATGTTCAAATGCAAGTTACCACTTTGAGTCTCCATGTCCTTCAGAGAATCTCTCTGATCTTGGAACAGACCTTCTAAATGGACGCCATGGAACTCCTTTCTGATGCCATTGAAGGAGGGACTAGGGTTGGGAGAGTGGACCATGGCTTTTAACTTCACCTCCATCTTGATGCAAGCTTCCTCTGAGCTCACAGGCCTGAAAGGCCATGGAGAAGGGCTGTAATGATGGCTTCGGAGAGACGAGGATCTTAAAGGGCGCTGGGCTTTGACTTCACTAAAGCTTATTGGGACTGACGAGGAAGAAAAGGTGTCATCGTCATCCCCAGAGCCCACTGCTGAGGGGCCTCCTTTGACTTTAGCTTTCTGTTTTGTAGACAGCCTCCTTTTTAGAGTGCCCATAAGACTCTCGCTCTTCGATCTGTTCTTATGACCCTTCTCATCCTCCACATTAAGATCACAACCGACCAGAGCTTTAGTGTAACAACCTCCAAAGAGAGAGTCATCCTTGGTGAACTCAGCAGCTAAAGATGGCTGCTGGAGCATGACAAAATCCCCATCTTCTTTGCCCTTTATGTTAAGTGACTTTCTGATCGTCTTGAGACTGATCTTCTTCATCCTTACACACCTGGTCAGGTGAGGGCATGAGACGGCCCTAACTGCTGACCGTTAGATGCTAACTGCAGAATCTTGCCATGTGAATGGGAAATGTTGTTCATGTGAACATCAAAGTTCTTGTCATCTATAAAAGGTGAGATAAAATGTATAATTAAAAAGTGAACTAGCCATGAAACATGGTGCTTTATAGTGTATTTACATGTAAAAAAATACATAAATTATAGGCTTGGGATTGATGGCTTTTTCACTTATCGATAATCAGAAAATATTCCAGATGATTATCAATATACAAGAGCATTGTTTCAGATATAAATAGGGCTACAATTGCAGAACAGTTTGTAACTCTTCATACATATTTCTAAACACAACTTTGGCAAAGTGTCAGAGACAGGGTAACTTAAAAAGTGTCGCACAAAGAATGCATCTGGTAAACGACATGGCGCATTCTAAAATTAGAATCAATTATTTTCTATGAATGTACGCACACCACTGCCACTGTGGGTAGTGCCCAGCTATGACTTCAGAGGCTGCATAAAATTTAAAATTATATCGATTACACCATTTTAAACACTAACCTGCAAACTCGTCAATGTCACTTCGTTACGCTCGTTCTTGAAAAAGTACAAAAACCTTTGCGACTTTTGTTTATGATGACTTGATTCACAACTTTAGACTAGGCTGCTACTTGTACTGCATCGAAGTGTCTTTCAGTATTAAGTTGAGTAAATGTTAAATTACCTCCTTTTGCCTCTCAAAGCTATTACGACAGACTACATTAAACAGAAGGCCAACCGACAGTAAATTGGAAAGCACACAAATTAGGCTTCTAATTTAAATGTCAGGTAATCAAATATTACCTGACATTTAATATATCAATGCCAAAAAAAATTATAAAGATAATAATGTGCTGATCAATAATCAATGTATGGATATTTTTATGACATTTCTAATAAATGAAATCCTAATGTGATAATTTATACATTTTTGACAGTCTATATATCCAATATTTTTTGTATGTCAGTTCTACATAAAAATTATTACATACATTTACATAGTTATATACTGAATGTTTATATTTACAAGAGTCCAAAATGCATCTTTACTTTCACTGGATGGCACATTCTACTAATTTAATTGTTTTAACACATTTGATGAGAGGCTGTCCATTTCATTACAATTTATGTTAACACTTCAAACTAAACCTGTGTAACTTAATATATTGGCAACATAAACTTCAACCATTGTCTATCACTTAATAAATATGTCTGACATCATATGTTTATTTTTTTTCTTTGATATAATCAAAATCAAGCGATCACACACTAGTATAATGTTCAGACTCACAAGTTAATGTGTAGATGCTTAAAAAAATAAAAATAATCATCAGATCAACTTAAACATCCTTTCCCGTTGCCTTGTAAAACGAACTTGTTTGTTTTGAATGCATTTGAGATAATAATTCCAATTATTCAGCGAAATCAGCTGTCAATCATTACAGCCTATATAAAGCCTGACCTGCCTATGCATCAACACATTTAGCTGAAGTATGAAACGACATGTTAACTACAGCGCCAGAATAGAATAAAAACTCTTGAGTCAAATTAGATCAATTCATTACAAGCTTGTCACATCAATATTTATAACTTTGTCCCACAAAAGAAACAGGCCTTGAAGTGAGCTAACTCAGCTAGAATCCTAAGGGAGCTTCATATGTCAAGACACAACTAGATATTGTGAATATTCACCTATAAACACAAGTTACTCACACTTACCATTAAGAGAATTGATTCCTTTTCAAAAGAAGGATCTGGGTGGAAAGTGACGACGACACTGGCATTTCGTATTAGCTTGTTGATAATAGACTGCTAACCGTTAGCTAAAGCATCTACAACTCATTCACACGAACAAGAGCAGTTTCACTACATAAACACACACTGTGCTCATCTCATGCACGTGAAGCACCGAGGCTGTTTTTTCTTCATCTGCAGCTGGCCGTGTTATGAGAGAGACATTCCTTAAAGTTTCATAACAAGTCCATTACTATTTTCAGTTTTTTGCTAGCTAGCCTCTTTGGCTACATTCTCCTCTCCCTTTTTCTTTGTTGACTGTTGCATTATGGGAAAAGACACTGAAAGGATAACAAGAGGGAGAAGGGTGGCTGGACTGGGATGTGTGTGTACGCCAATTTGTAGTCTATATTATATTATATTATATTGTAATATATTATAGCTTATTACATCCTATTATATTGGTATGTATTTGTGTGTTTATTTATTTGAATATACCAACATAAAAGCTTTTCATTTGGTGGACAACAAGCCATACAACAAAGTTTTATTCTCACAGAATCTTACTATGCAAATTAATTCATAATAATATCCTAATATTTGTATTATGTAGTATACTGTTGATTATTAATTATACTTATTATTATTTTAGATCATTAAAAAAAAACACATCAATTTTCACTCCATACCCCATAATGACCAAGCAAAAAAAGGTTTTTGATAATTTTGCAAACGTATTAATGAGAAAAAAATATCACAAAAGTATCACATTGTCATAAGTATTCAGACCCTTTGCTGTGACACTTGAAATTTAGCTCAGGTGCATCACATATCTCTGGATCATCTTTGAGATGTTTCTACACTTTGCACAACACCATCCTAACGGTGAAGCATGATGGTGGTAGCATCATGCTGTGGGAGTCTTTTTCAGTGGCAGGGACTGGTCAGGGATGAAGGAAGTCTGAACACAGCAAAATAAAGAGATATCCTTAATGAAAACCTGGTCCAGAGTGCTCATGACCTCAGACTGGGCCGAAGATTCACTTTCCAACAGGACAGTGACCCTAAGCAAAGAACCAAGACAACACAAGAGTGGCTACGGGACAACTCTGTGAATGGGCTTGAGTGGCCCAGCCAGAGCCCAGACTTGAACCCAATTGGACACCTCTGGATTGACCTGAAAATGGCTGTCCAACCGATGGTCTCGTCCAACCTGACAGAGCTTGAGAGGTTCTGTGGAGGGGAATGGCGGGAAATCCTCAAATCCTGTTGTGCAAAACGTGTCGCATCATATCCAAAAAGACTTGAGGCTGCAATTGCTGCCAAAGGTGCTTCAACGAAGTACTGAGTTAAGGGTCTAAAATTGTTAGTGTGATATTTCATTTTTTTTCTTATTACTAAATTTGCAAAGTTATGAAAAAATCTGATTTTTGCAGTGTCATTATGGGGTATGGAATGTAGATTGATGTGAAAAAAGCATTTTAGCATAAGTCTACAATATAACAAAATGTGAAAAAATTAAGGGGCCTGAATGCTTTCTGAATGCACTGTACCTACATTAGATTAAATTGTTTTATTTGTTTGTATAAAATAGCCAACATGGCTAAGCTTCACATTTAGTGTGGAACAAGACCTACAAAGGTGTTTTTCTTACAGAATACTGTTATGTAAATTAATGCATATACCAGAAGGTAAGGATATGACTTAGAGGGTGTCATCTTTAATCTTGAGTAAGCTTTTTTTTATATCTATATATTGTTGGAATATTTGTATAATTATTGACATTACATTACATTTATTCATTTTGCAGACGCTTTTATCCATAGCGACTTACAAAAGAGGAAAACATAAGCGAATCATCTTAAGGAGACAGTGGTACGAAAAGTGCCATACTACAAAGTTTGGTATGATGAAACTGAAAGTCCGGGAAAGTGTTTTGGTGCCTCTCGGTTTTGGTACGACAAGGCGACGTTCCTTAGCCAACCGCATTTATTTATTTATTTATTATTCATAACTAAGGATGTTAGCAGTTGGAAGGGTGTAAAAAGCAATTACTTATGGCCATAAAGCATGCACAAGAGGAAATTTTGTTGTGCCTTTTTGGTTTGTTGCATTTTAAGTTGATAAAATCTCCTTCAAAAAGTGAAAACTTCTCTATAAAGCTCTCACAGCAACACTTAGGTTAGTTTAGGTGTTGCATTCCTTTTCACAACAGTGTTTATTCTGTAATAGACATTAATCTGAAATAAATAAGGGTGAGTCTTACAAATTCCTACAGTAATATACACATATAAACACATCTATATATGTTCTTGGCTAAGGGTTTTGTTTTTTGTTTTTTTAAAATACTTTTCATGTCTATCTTCTTTCTTTCTAAAGTGGTGCAGTGTTTCAGAGATAAAGTGTGGAATTTAATGTAATTCATTAGTAGCCAAATTAGTGTCAGTACTGTTGTAAAGTGGGTAATGTGTTTACTGTTTTGGGGCTTATTTGAACCTTGCACTCCAAGATATTGTTTCCCCCCTTAAAGTTAAACTGTCAAGATAATAAAATGCTGTGGTGAACCTGCCTTAGCTCTTTGCGCAGAGACAGCCTCTATTCAAAGAGTATAATTACAAGCCCCCATTAGGGCTTATCAAGCTCAACCACTTATATCCAGAGAGGAGAATAAAAGCCTGTTTCTTGTGAGAGCATTTAAAAATCACAGTCTGGTTTTAGTTAACCTATTTTAAGAAGGCAAATCAGAATCTTTAATAAATATAGACAGATTAGTATTTTTTGATGATAAAATGATCCCTCACATCTCTCACATCCCTCACATTGATTTAGTCCTTCAGCTTGACTGTTTTTGCTGGGGGGGCGGTTGTCAGAGGTCCCTCCATGCCCACCCTAATATCTTCAACACTTGCAGTGGAGCGGAAGACGTGTATTACAGACATGTCAGACAGTGATGATAGGGTTTTTGTTGTCTAAGATTACTTGATATAGCAGCTCTTGCGCACCAGTCCAGGGTCATTTATTGGATTGATCATGTTTACCTCTTTAGCTTGTGCCCTCCTTTCCTTTCAAGCCAACAAGTGCATGCTGCAGATGCATTAGCATACAGGAAAGGCAAAAACCTCTGCTCATTCCACATGGAGTGTCCTTAAAGGATCTGAGAGAGTTTGCATTAATTACGCCTAAAACAGCTGGAGCTGCGCCAGATGTTATGAGTCAGCTATAGTACGAATTGAGCTAAATGCAATGATCAAATTCACAGCATGTGGAGAAAATATCATCAATATTTACATAAGCATGTATAACATTGTACTCAAAGTGCTTACACTAAGCTTGTCCATTTGGGTGTTAATGTGCTTTGAAGTATTCAGTGGATTGTGCTTGGAGTGAGCACATTGAATTTGTGTTCTTATGTAATGATAGTTTAGTTGTGTAATGTTAAAATGTGATGTGTTGTATTCTGTGCATTTCAGAATGAGTCATTATTGCATGCCTGTTTACGTCACTTATGCACCTTCTGATATTACGTTCACCCTTTAGAAATGGTCTTGTGCATGGAAGACTAAGAGTAAGATCAAATGATCTTTAAATCAACTGCCAGATAGAGAAGTGGTTCTCAACTGGTTTTGCACAGTACAAAAACGTTTTATCGTACAAAAGTAGACAAAACTGTACAAAAATCAACATTGCATTGCAAAATTGCAAAAACACATCTTATTTGGTAGTTATGGATGTGGAGGCTCTGTATATACCAATACCAACCACAAATTAAAATCCAGACCTGTAGGTGAGAATCTCCTTACAGCTTTTATCTTAACACTTACAGAATTGGCAAAGCAACATTGTGTTTGTTTTAGCTTTTTCAACAAATAAAAGGTACTGCCATGGGGCTTGTTGTGCCCAAAAACTGCAGTTTTGAATTTGCCCAGGGAACATCGAAGTGCCATTACCTCAGACAAGTAACAGGTCAGATAAAAAGTCCACTCCATGTATTGTGTCGTAAGTTCATCAAAAGAATAATACTCAATTGCTACCACATTTCCGACATTGCGTACCACTAGTGTAGACAGATTTATTCATTATAATGGGAGCTGTCATGTCGTTTTCAGTGATGTAAGTTAAATTCATGTTTTATAGAATATTGACATAAACCGAAAGAGCTGTCTGGTTCAGCCAAAGCCAGATTGGTTTTGTTAAAGCAAATAAGCCATTAGATTAATCACTTACAGAAAAATACTATTAGACTTCCACAGCTTCCTATACGCATATTATGCTGTCTGCATAGGGCACCAACTCCCTAGGGGGGCCCTTTTTTATCCTTCCACTCCTGTCCCTGATAATGTCTGTGCATGTCACTGTTGCATGTGGTGTCTAAAGGTTGATTTTGAGGCAATTTGATCAAATATTTTCCATTTTTAAATATTGCAAATGAATGTAGCTAATGAAAATTCCTGGAATTAACACATTTCTTTTGAGATAAAATACTTTATCATTTTCAGTTTTATTTAAGGTCTTTAAAACTAATATTTTTCAATAACTGTCCAATAAGTGTAAGGATAGTATTTGGGGTGACAATCTCCCCTGTTGCAGGGGCTTTTTTTCTGAAATATTTATTTTGAGTAAGCGTCATCTTAATTAGTTTCTCAAAAAAGCATCTTGCTGTCTCAAAATTATTTGCATAAGTTGAAAAATGTTGCACTATAACTATTGCACCAGTATCTACACAATATCACTTTAAACCCCCCTGGGGGCCTTTTACTCCAAGCGAGGGAGCATTTTACCCCAAGTGTGGGTTAAAAGGCTCCCTCACCACCTTTTTTTAATATATATATTTAATCAAAACAACCTTCCAATATTATTTCTTTTCACACAAATTATGTTGTTCCTCAATATTCAACGTATATATATATATATATATATATATATATATATATATATATATATATATATATATATATATATATATATACATTAGCTTGATACATTTTGTGACCAGAAAAAAAGCTAAATTTCCTTAAGGGGTGCCTTTAGCCTTGATGTGCCCTACACTCACTAAAAAGAGATTGAATGTGTCAAGGGGATCAAACAAAAACTTCACCGTACAATACATTAAATGGAATGGATTGACAAGCAGGAGCAACATGGAGGAATCAAAGTAAGACAGATTTGTAAAATGGAATGTCCTGCTCACTCATGCTTCACTTCAGAGTGCTGTCTTTGCTTACATTGGAGTGCTTAGCGTTATGTTGCTGAAATTTGATTTATGAATATATTCATAATAAAACTAATAATTCAAGATTCACTGTTAAAGTATGTGACGATTACGGTATATATACACTGCAAAGGTGAAACTGTTAAAACTGTTGTGTCAGATGTGAAGGGGGAGGAGAATTTATGCTTGCATCAGGTGTTTCGACTAAAAAGTCTTCCGTATATGCTCCTTGGCTTCCTTGCTCAAGTGTCCTCGGCAAGCTTCTTCTGCCCTCTATCCTTGCCTACTCGCAATGCATTTAGAGAAGGCAGATGCTATTTGCACCCTAGAGCAAATAATGGTATATGCTATTCACAGTGTCAGATACTATTTGCACCCATATTTACAATAAATAATAAAATACAGAACAGGCATCACTGCAGTGTGTTTATTGTGTTTCTTTAGAGTCCCACAGACACACCACATTGACACCTAAACCTAACCTTAACCTTCCCTTAGAAAAATTAACCTTGGTTATGGCATGTCACACAACCTGCCCAACTTGGCATCTACCAAATTTGTCGACTTCTACTAAGTGACAGATGCATTGGCACAAAAACACTGTAGAGTTTGATTAAATGCATGGCCTTTGTCATCAAAAACAAAACAAAAACAAATCTTCCCCTTTTTAAAAGTTTACAAACCTAATTATTTTTCTTTTCTTACTATGAACAATTATATTTACATTTTATTATTTTCTCAAGTATTTTTCTCCTGCTGTATGCTACCCTATCAGAACAGACCTGTGTCCCATTTTTGAGTCGCAAAAAGAACTAAAAAATTAAGCTAATAAGAAATAGGACCATCACATATGGGTACAAAATCAAATTGCAAAATCAAACGATTCCAAGCACTGTGTTTGGGTTAGGCTCTATATTGGACTTTTAGTGCAGAATATTCATGATGAGTCAGAGAAGGAGCATGGGTGCAAGCCAGGGCGATAAATTTGGTTAATCAGCCAAGCACTTTATCTCACAGCAGGAGAAGAACGGGTTGAGCGATCCCCTTCCATATCGCAGGTTCACATATCAGAAAGAGACAGCCATGTGGAAAATAAAACAGGGAAATCAGTCTAAAGGTCTGTATGTCAGGGATGTGCTGAGAGCCATATCAACTGGTCAGACTGCTTGGGGACGAGACCACAGCACTGTGGTGTTTTAGACAAATAGAATGATTTCTACAGTAAAACTTGGGTGAACCAGAGAAGGTGATGAATCATACTGAACCCTGGACACATTCATCTACAGGTACAGTTTGTTTCCGCAGGCTGGAATGCTTTGAATGACTGATCTCAGATCTAGCCTGATTACCAACGGGGTCTATCACAGTGAGCATATGGTGAACATTTAGGTGTTTAAATCATATTTCATCCGCTGCATACTACTCTTCTTATATATAAAGACTGATGATAGAGGTAGGGTAACTCATCCAATGCTATCCAGAAGATGTGTCCTTTGAAATCAGACAGAAATATTATATAATCAATCTTTTATAGATTGTGGGCTCATCAGACAGTAGAAAGTGTTGTAGTTTGTATGTTGTTATTTTTTTCAGGACTGAAACACAGATAGACATAAATTCAGTTTGATTATTTGGGAATAAAAGCAAGAGCTTGACTTGTTACAAACACAATAATCATTGTGGTCCTAGTAATAATATCAGCAATAGCAATCACCTGACATTGGCAGAATCTGGCAAGAAATACACTAATAAATAAAATAAAATGAGTGTTTTAAAAGGATATGTCCTCCCAAAATGAAAATTCTCTCATTATTTAGTCACCTTCAGGCCAGATGTGTATGACTCTGCAGAACACACACATACTCACAAAAAAAATATTTTTAGAAGAATATCTCAGCTCTGTAGGTCCATGCAATGCAAGTGAATGGTGGCTACAAACTTGAAGATCCGAAAAGCACATAAAGGCAGCAGAAAAGTAATCCATAAGACTCCAGCGGTTAAATCCACATTTCAGAAGTGATATAATAGGTGTGGATGAGACAAAAGATCAACATTTAAGTCATTTTCTACTGTAAATCTCCACTTTCACTTCCACATTCTTCTTAAGTTTTTTAGGCAATTCACATTCTCTGTGCATATCACCACCTACTGGTCAAGGGTGGTCAAAGGTGGAGATTAGTAAAAGAGGACTTAAATATTGATCTGTTACTCAACCACACCTATCATATTGCTTCTGAAGACATTTAGGATGATCAGGATTTATCCACGGGAGTTGAATGGATTACTTTTATGCTGCCTTTATGTGCTTTTTTGAAATTCAAAGTTCTGGACACCACTCACTTGCATTGTATGGATGTGGAATATTCTTCTAAAAATCTTAATATGTGTTCTGCATAAGAAAGAAAGTCATACACATTTCGGATGGCATGAGGGTGAGTAAATGATGAGAGAATTTTCATTTTTTTGGGTGAACTATCCCTTTATCAATTTACATCACAGTACATTTTAAATCAAAATCAAGTGGAACACATCTTTGTCCTCTGTCACGTACTATAACGTATGGACCATTTTAAGTAAAAAGACATGTGCATGCACAGTTATCTATCAAAATCTAGACATCCTTAATTTTCACCTATGAGGATCTCACTGAGTTGTCATATGTCACCGTCCAGTGTGTGAAAATGTTAGTCACCAAACAAACACCGCCTGCAAGATCATATGCGCAGGCTTAGTCTTTGCACACCAGTTATAATTTGTCTGATTATTGATGTTTGATAGAGGATTAGCATGCTGGCAAGACTGTGGAGGAACTAGAAATCATCTGATGTCTCAAAAGTGTCTATTCTACTGATCACTTTTAAAACCAGACAGATCACTGCATTACTTTCACTGTATTGAGTTTTATTTACTTTTCTTGTGTGTAAACAGTGAAGCTGATAAAGTTATCTGTGTTGTAATGAACAGTGACATTTCCAGCTGGTAAAAAGATTCACAGTACAAATGCCACCCACGAAATCAATAAAGGTCATATTTAGTCTTCAAAAACTCATATTGTTGTTCCAAACAATGATCCTTCAAATGCAAGAAAAAGCAAACTGAAAGTAGGCACTAAAAACAACATTCTTACAAACAACATGTCAGAAATTCTCTGTTTCTATAAGACAATAAAACTGATAATATTGTGGTATTTTGTTTACCAAAGTAATCACAGGTAAAATCATGGATGACTCTTTATCATGTGAAGATCCAATGTCAAACTGTGGTTTCTTTTAAACAAACTGTATTTGTTAAATACAGTAGATTGAAAACTTTGAAAATAGTATTTAGAAACTATACATACAACTGATCCAGTACGTTTGTAAAAGTAATATAAACTACCTCACTCCCCTAATAGAGTATTTAGATTGGAGTGGTGGTGGCGTAGTGGGCTAAAGCACTTAACTGGTAATCAGAACTGGTAATCAGAAGGTTGTAGGTTTGATCCCCACAGCCACCACCATTGTGTCCTTGAGCAAGGCAACTCCAGGTTGATATTCTCCAGGAGATAACTCCAGGTTGCTCTGGGGGGGATTGTCCCTGTAATAAGTGCACTGTAAGTCACTTTGGATAAAAGCGTCTGCCAAATGCATAAATGTTTCAGAAGTGATATAATAGGTGTGGATGAGACAAAAGATCAACATTTAAGTCATTTTCTACTGTAAATCTCCACTTTCACTTCCACATTCTTAAGTTTTTTAGGCAATTCACATTCTCTGTGCATATCACCACCTACTGGTCAAGGGTGGTCAAAGGTGGAGATTAGTAAAAGAGGACTTAAATATTGATCTGTTTGTTACTCAACCACACCTATCATATTGCTTCTGAAGACATTTAGGATGATCAGGATTTATCCACGGGAGTTGAATGGATTACTTTTATGCTGCCTTTATGTGCTTTTTTGAAATTCAAAGTTCTGGACACCACTCACTTGCATTGTATGGATGTGGAATATTCTTCTAAAAATCTTAATATGTGTTCTGCAGAAGAAAGAAAGTCATACACATTTCGGATGGCATGAGGGTGAGTAAATGATGAGAGAATTTTCATTTTTTTTGGGTGAACTATCCCTTTATCAGTTTAAATCACAGTACATTTTAAATCAAAATCAAGTGGAACACATCTTTGTCCTCTGTCAAGTACTATAACGTATGGACCATTTTAAGTAAAAAGACATGTGCATGCACAGTTATCTATCAAAATCTAGACATCCTTAATTTTCACCTATGAGGATCTCACTGAGTTGTCATATGTCACCGTCCAGTGTGTGAAAATGTTAGTCACCAAACAAACACTGCCTGCAAGATCATATGCGCAGGTTTAGTCTTTGCACACCAGTTATAATTTGTCTGATTATTGATGTTTGATAGAGGATTAGCATGCTGGCAAGACTGTGGAGGAACTAGAAATCATCTGATGTCTCAAAAGTGTCTATTCTACTGATCACTTTTAAAAACCAGACAGATCACTGCATTACTTTCACTGTATTGAGTTTTATTTACTTTTCTTGTGTGTAAACAGTGAAGCTGATAAAGTTATCTGTGTTGTAATGAACAGTGACATTTCCAGCTGGTAAAAAGATTCACAGTACAAATGCCACCCACGAAATCAATAAAGGTCATATTTAGTCTTCAAAAACTCATATTGTTGTTCCAAACAATGATCCTTCAAATGCAAGAAAAAGCAAACTGAAAGTAGGCACTAAAAACAACATTCTTACAAACAACATGTCAGAAATTCTCTGTTTCTATAAGACAATAAAACTGATAATATTGTGGTATTTTGTTTACCAAAGATATCACAGGTAAAATCATGGATGACTCTTTATCATGGGAAGATCCAATGTCAAACTGTGGTTTCTTTTAAACAAACTAGGTATTTGTTAAATACAGTAGATTGAAAACTTTGAAAATAGTATTTAGAGACTATACATACAACTGATCCAGTACGTTTGTAAAAGTAATATAAACTACCTCACTCCCCTAATAGATTATTTAGCACAAATCTACAACACAAGCACAAATCATTCCAAAAGTATTTACAACAATTAGCTACTATGGTAAAACCACAGTACATTTTCATTGGGGAGAATACAAATGAAATAGGATACACATGACGTGAATATACATTTATTTACTTATTTATTTGTCAAAATGTATATTTGTTTCGAGCCGTTGTGTGAAGTTTATCTAAACAAAGCTTTCTTTCTCATTGACATATACCGGAAGTTCCTGACAGTGGCGCGCTAGTTGAAACAAACCCGCGCGCAGCTGCTATGATGGCAAGGATGTGACGTTTAACAGAATACTGCTGTTGTGTAGTTTGTAGTTTGTTTTGGTTTTCACCGGAGAGACAGATGACCATGGAGTTGTCGTCGCTCTTTAAGAAGATCGGTAAGACGGTTTGTCCGATATTTCGCCAGTTTCTGGAAGTTAAACATGTATCAGAAATATGATTTTAAAGTAGCATGATAAGCTAACCAAAAGTGAAGCTGCATACTATATGTGTAGATCAAATAATTTGACAAATAACCGTCTATATAATGTGTATTTATCTCTCCTATTACTACTAATGTATTGTCTCGTATTACTTCTGTCTTGCATTCATGAAAAAGATAGTGTGATGTAGCCAGTATTGTTTGATCACATTGTTATGAGTTGTACTATGGTCTGTCAAAGGTTGACGTAACTTTTCATACTTTAAGTTTTTTTTATTTGTTTGTTGTAATTTAGTTGATGATAATAACATATAGCTGCACCTTTTTGTAAGCTTGAGAAAGCAATCTTGTTTTGTGAAATTATAAAAATTCACCAAACCGAAAAGAGCTATAATATACAGTACACAGTATATTACTTTGCATTGCACTGTTTTATTCATTCATTTATTTATTTCCATTAGGTCACTCCTTAGTGGAAATCAGAGTTCGGGCACTTAAAAATATAAGAAGCAAACTGGATCATGGACTCATCTCTACTCCTGATCTGGTCCAGGAAAGGATGCTATTTGTTTTCCTTCTGGAATGGTTTAATTTTCCTGAGGTTCCAATGCAAGAGGAGGTTCTAGAGTTGATCAGCACATTGTCCAGGGTAATAATATGCACTGAATGTATATAAAATAATTTTAGTGTCTTGGCTGCATTAAATGAGAGGTTTTCAATGACAGGGAGTGATGTTTTAATGGGTCTCTGTGCAAAGGCACTATTCATCCCCAATCAGATTTGGGGAAAAAAGCACACAAGGGGATGTCAGAATCCAAGGAAAAAATGTCCAGATTATTCTACTAGTTGACATGTTTTGAGCAGTATCTAATTTTGGCTTCTGTGCCATGTCAAAGCACCCAACTGGAGCACAAATGCTGCAGGATGTAGGGGCTGTTGAATTCTTAACACAGCTCTCACCTAATGTGGATCCTCGCCTTCGAACAGTCGTAGACGGCATCTTCGATCAGCTCTTCCACCTTCCCGAGGTTCTGCCTAGTTGTCCACCCACCACCTCCTACCAGTCATACTCTGTTCCCTTGCTGCAGACAGGTATAAAAAAAAAAGTAAAAAATATGTTGCATTGATTTTTTTATCCGTCTGTTCCACAGATTACTTTATGTTGATGTCATTACTACAATTGTCAAGGCTGACACATAGCCCTGTTGAATAGCTGTCTTACAATACCTTCTGAATGAACATAAGCAGACTGTCTGATTCAAGGCAAAGAACTGCATTTTGATTAGGCCTTCAACTATAGCTGCTTTTGTGTCCTCAGAAGAGGACTCGTCGGCTAGGGGATATTTCCAGTGCAGTAAACCCAAGCAGACAGATGCTCCAAACCCCGGAGTATCAGGTAGGTGACAACAACTCTCAAAACATCAAAATACTTTTTGTTAACTTTCAAGGGGAACTTCAACTTCAACTGAGATATTATATATAGTGATCAACCGATATGTGGTTTTAATGGCCGATACTGATATCCAGTGAGCAGGGTGGCTGAAATGCCGATACAATGTCGATATATCACACAATTAAAAATAGTTAATAACAAACATACAATTGCTAAATAAATTAACAGACTTAGCACTATATTTACTCAATTTCAAACAAAACTTTAAAAAAATTATAATATTATATTTTAAATGTTAGATAGCAGTTTCTTCTGATTTCTGTTTAGTCATAAATTTTTTGTAATTTATTTGCACATGAAGAAAGTGTTCATATATTAGGAAGAAGGAAATAATAGTACACAATAGTCCAGCAACCATGGATGGCATGTCCACGTTAGCAGTTGCATTTAAAAAAAAAATCAAATCAAATCAAACCAATTGTACATACACTATGCACGTGTGTAAGACATTTAGAAGAATAGGGAGGATGAAACAGGCGAGCACTTCAACATTATGAGCTCAAACGCATCTGCCGCAGCTCTGATTTGTGGAGCGTTTAAATGAGACTGTGTTGCACACTGGTCTATTATTGTAGTAACATGATGGCACGTAACAACAAAACGAACCGTGACTGGTCGTTTACATGTCTGGATCGATTCACATGAAAGCAGGTGATTCTCAGTGCCCTTAAGTAACAAATCTGCCAAATGGGAATATTTATCGGCCGATGCTGATAATAAAAAAAGTCAGAAAATCGGCCTATTTATCGGCCTCAGCGATATGTTGATCGACCATTAATTATATACTGCTCTGAACATTCATAGGGGCTGAAAAGTTCCAAAACTGACAAAAATTTAAACATTAAAGTATAATAAAGTGGTCCACATCATGACTCATGCTCAACTTTCCAAGTCTTCGGAAGCCATATTGCCAAAATAGCTTTGTTAGAGGAACAGACCAAAATTGAACTCATTATTTGCTGAAAATCCTCTGAGCCTGGGTCTATTTCATCTCATGCTTAGACCTCTATGCATTTGTGCTTTATTTGAGAATTGTATTTATTTGTTTTGTCACACAGTCAGTACATCTATTAGATGCTTGAAGTTCTCTGTTTTTCCATGGCTGTCTTTGAACACAACAGATCGACATATATTGTCATCAAACGAAAGGTATTTGTATTCTACCCTTGTAATTTCACTAGTATCATATATGTCTCTCATTACACATATCAGAATCTTAAATTTAAATTGAACTGTCACTTGCTCAATCCTTAGTTCCCTTAGATGCGACAACCACACTTTAGTGCGAACCACCTGTGAGCTTCTCCGTGATGTCATCATGCAAGACTTTCCTGCTGAAATATTCCTACAAAGGCCAAGTACAGTGCAAGTAAGATTTACATTTCATTTCTGTCTTCGAATTGTCATGTGGGTTTAACCTTATGAGGCCTTGTAAGTTCTATGTAAGCTGTCACGTGAGAGTGACACTGATGAAACTGATATTGTGGGCTGCATAATTCCAGTTCCATTCTATTCACAACTATTTAATTCTATGGAATCTGAGTGGTTGTAGAATATGTTCATGTCTGGAAAGTATTGGAATGACAGCGGGAAATCGTGTCTTGTGTTGAGGATTGCACTGTGATGATTAGCTGGCAAGCTGACACTTGGCTTTAAATGCTTCTTAAATGACAAGCGATAAGCGTTGCTGTATTTCTGTAAAATGTGTGTTTTGGCGCAAATGCATTTGAAATAGTCTCTGAGAGTTAAATTATTCTCAATTTCCTCAATGAAAACATTTAAGTGTAACAATAAAATGTCTGAAATTGTTTTGGATTCATTCGCCTCAGTCACCCCTTATATCTGTTCTTAATGCTCTTGATCTTTTGTTTAACTGTTTAGGAATTGAAGGCGGCACTTAATCTGACTCTAGCTGATCAATTAAATTAAGTTTATTGGATCAACCTGATTCATTGGAATTAGTTTGGTACCACTGGAGGGGTAGGGAGTTTTAAATTGGTACAAATTACACAATTTAAAAGTCAGTATCAGGTGGCCATTTATTTAGTGCCTAATTTAATGTGGAATCACTTCAACAGTTTAAAATCAATATTAATTCAAAATGAACCCTGTTTACCATCAAGATATTCCTCTCGGCCTAATTGTTTACAATTAATTTGTTTATGCATCTTATTCTGAAGAATATTTGTAATATTTATCAAATTGTAATCAAATCATCCAGTCATGTACTTGCTCCACCTCTGAAAATGACTTTCCCTTTAGCCTGATGTCAAATAAGCTGCTTATTTTTAACCCATAGCCAAATAGCTATAGCCAGTAGCCAAGTGACACCAGCAAAAGTGGTAATGATCCTGAATGTGTCAGAAAAACCAGCAAGGAGACTGTCTGAACATTTTGTTAATTTATAGAGAGAAATGCACATTAGGGTTTTGCCGACAGACAATGATCGATGTTGATCAGAGTGATCGCCAAAAGCTGATGCATGTGACCATGTCTTGACTCTGAATCAATTTGGCTCGTTTTCCCATGTATAAATGATTATTAATAGGCTATTATTATCAAATTAATATTACAAATAATATGCCCGTAGACACAGACACATGCTTGAAGAAACACTATTATATGATTAAATACAGATGACAGAAAAGTGTCTATGTGCATGTATTTTTATACGGAGGCATGCAGTCTCGTGGAACACATGCACATAAAAGCTCTTGTAAAAGCCCACTCTTTGTTTCTGTCTTTTGAAAAAAAAACAATTCTGTCCACTGATGAGTGCTGCAAATGACCTCAGACATCTCAGTTCAGGAGGTGCTTTGAGTTCAGTTCAGTTCACTTTATTTCCACAGAACAGTTTATTGTGAACGCAACTCTGCAGCCTGTAAAATAATAATCAATTTATAAAATGATACTAAAAACACCTCGAACCATGATTTATATTTCAGCGATTATTACCATTATTATAATTATTATTTTTACATTTATAATTGTTTTTATGTCTTATTGTTTTTAAGTAATATTCCGCCGTGATGTTTAGATGGATTCTTGCCTGACGGTAAATGGAAAGGTGTGTATATGTATATATATATATATACAGTGAGGAAAATAAGTATTTGAACACCCTGCTATTTTGCATGTTCTCCCACTTGGAAATCATGGAGGGGTCTGAAATTGTCATCGTAGGTGCATGTCCACTGTGAGAGACATAATCTAAAAAAAAAAATCCAGAAATCACAATGTATGATTTTTTAACTATTTATTTGTATGATACAGCTGCAAATAAGTATTTGAACACCTGTCTATCAGCTAGAATTCTGACCCTCAAAGACCTGTTAGTCTGCCTTTAAAATGTCCACCTCCACTCCATTTATTATCCTAAATTAGATGCACCTGTTTGAGGTCGTTAGCTGCATAAAGACACCTGTCCACCCCATACAATCAGTAAGAATCCAACTACTAACATGGCCAAGACCAAAGAGCTGTCCAAAAACACTAGAGACAAAATTGTACACCTCCACAAGGCTGGAAAGGGCTACGGGAAATTGCCAAGCAGCTTGGTGAAAAAAGGTCCACTGTTGGAGCAATCATTAGAAAATGGAAGAAGCTAAACATGACTGTCAATCTCCCTCGGACTGGGGCTCCATGCAAGATCTCACCTCGTGGGGTCTCAATGATCTTAAGAAAGGTGAGAAATCAGCCCAGAACTACACGGGAGGAGCTGGTCAATGACCTGAAAAGAGCTGGGACCACCGTTTCCAAGGTTACTGTTGGTAATACACTAAGACGTCACGGTTTGAAATCATGCATGGCACGGAAGGTTCCCCTGCTTAAACCAGCACATGTCAAGGCCCGTCTTAAGTTTGCCAATGACCATTTGGATGATCCAGAGGAGTCATGGGAGAAAGTCATGTGGTCAGATGAGACCAAAATAGAACTTTTTGGTCATAATTCCACTAACCGTGTTTGGAGGAAGAAGAATGATGAGTACCATCCCAAGAACACCATCCCTACTGTGAAGCATGGGGGTGGTAGCATCATGCTTTGGGGGTGTTTTTCTGCACATGGGACAGGGCGACTGCACTGAATTAAGGAGAGGGTGACAGGGGCCATGTATTGCGAGATTTTGGGGAACAACCTCCTTCCCTCAGTTAGAGCATTGAAGATGGGTTGAGGCTGGGTCTTCCAACGTGACAATGACCCGAAGCACACAGCCAGGATAACCAAGGAGTGGCTCTGTAAGAAGCATACCAAGGTTCTGGCGTGGCCTAGCCAGTCTCCAGACTTAAACCCAATAGAGAATCTTTGGAGGGAGCTCAAACTCCGTGTTTCTCAGCGACAGCCCAGAAACCTGACTGATCTAGAGAAGATCTGTGTGGAGGAGTGGGCCAAAATCCCTCCTGCAGTGTGTGCAAACCTGGTGAAAAACTACAGGAAACGTTTGACCTCTGTAATTGCAAACAAAGGCTACTGTACCAAATATTAACATTGATTTTCTCAGGTGTTCAAATACTTATTTGCAGCTGTATCATACAAATAAATAGTTAAAAAAATCATACATTGTGATTTCTGGATTTTTTTTAGATTATGTCTCTCACAGTGGACATGCACCTACGATGACAATTTCAGACCCCTCCATGATTTCTAAGTGGGAGAACTTGCAAAATAGCAGGGTGTTCAAATACTTATTTTCCTCACTGTATATATATATATATATATATATATATATATATATATATATATATTCTTTTATCTCCATTATTTTAATTGCTTTTTCATTTAGGTTGGAGTGCAATTTGAATTTAGAAATGTATTTGATTTAAGTTTTTCGTTTTTAAATAAGTTAATTTAATTTTTAATGTAAAATCACTAAAGCAAGAATATTCACTGATTCCTCAGCCCTGGGGTTGCCGATGTAATTGGATATTGTGATAGAAATATATATCATGAAGGAGGGAGCAAAACAAATTTATTCACACACAATGTATTTTCCCAGATAACTAAATACCCGACTGGTAGAGAATGCACAGATGAAGCAGGTTATTTGCCAGAGAGATGTTGACAGCTGCTGTAAAATAATCTTTCAAAAATCTGAACAACACACATTTTAATTACATTATTTTTTTTCCAGTTTCATTTGAATTTTGACATGTTTGAAATCAAGGTGTCTTGGTTTATTGTGTAGGCGTAACCTTTACCCTGCTTAACGGAAATTACCCCATAGTACCACTTAGTGTCCAACCAGCGCCAATACCGGTGTTCTTAGTTTTTATGTGTAGTTTTTTCTGCAACCAACCGACCAATCAAAACTTGGTCGACCTAGACTCTTCTCATCGACTAACCTTTGGTCGACTATCAGGGGGCAGCCCTAGTAATTTGACACAGTAATTTAATGTCAATGTTCATGTAGAAAAGTTTGCAGCAATAATAGCAAGTAAGGCTTTCCGATTTAATTCCCATTCACAAGCTCTCAATTTGTTTCTGATTCAATTCAACATCAATTCATATGGGTATATTTTGGTTAAATTTTTCATTTTGCTTCCATATGAAAGAAATTCTCTCTCAGCTAATGCTCTTAAATATACAGGGACCTTCTAACCTAGTTGGTAGCCCTTCTAGGTACAATTATAAAATAATTATTTAAAAAATTAAATGTTCATTAGTTTTTCATCATATTTGTCACATTTTAGCTTTGGAAAATTTTCAAATTTAGTGTATTCCATAAATAAATATCTTAAAATTGCCTGCATTAAATTGCATATATGCTGTATATTTTATTTGACATATTTATGATTTAAATGCATAACTTGAACTATTTACAAGTACTGTATTTACATTGATATGTAGAACAAATTCTAAATCTCTACTGTCTCTTTAAGACTACTGGAATATTAAGGAGAGAATGCGTTTCTTTATTGCATCTGTGCTATGTGTGATTAGAATTCAATTAAATTTTTTTTGCTTTTTAATCGACAATTGACTCAAAAGTACATAAAGGGTATTAAAAGAGACATTATTCAATGACAGAACGAGTCATTTCACTTTCAAACTTTTATTCTCAACATGCAGTGAAAGGATCTCGCTGCTGAACTTCTTTGTCACTACACTGCTCAATCACTGGTGATTGAAATCTGAAAGTTTACCAGCCAGTGGCTAATCACAGACATTTTAGTCACATGGTGCATAATTGGTCATATATGCAAATGATTTACACACTTTGTAAAGGGTTGCCGCATAGAATAAAAGATCGATCTTGTTATTTAATAAGCGATATTGAGATTTTTCATAAGATTGTTCATTGCATCAGAAAATATATATTTTTACCCAGTCCTAGTAAAACTAAATTTGGAAATGAAGCGTTACCATTGGGATACTTGGAGATGCTCTTGGGGGTGAACTTGACGTTCAGCCTCCATGTCTCAGTCAAAAAGTATCCTCAAAATTTCGTACCAAAGGGGTTTTTGGAGGTTAGCGGTCCTCCATAATCAACTGTAAACACATTCATATTTTGTGCCTTTCTGGTATGGGATACCCACCTTTCACAATCGAATCAATTCTAGATGGATAAAATCAAGTCCACCCTTCATTTTTATTTATTTTTGAATATCCTGTTTAATTTAGAAATATGTCACATTGATGTGTTGCAAACGTTGTTTTCAGCCATTTTAACATCTAAATCTGGATTGTTATAATAGCTCAAGCAGGTCCTCCTGGCATGTTTACAAGACTTGCCAAATTCAAAATCAACATATGTTCTTATGGATTGCTATTTTCCCCTTCAGAGTCTCCTGTCACTTCTTGGTATGAATGTTGAGGGTGATGTCAGTTACCTGACGTTTCAGGCATTGGCCTGTCTAGAGCAGCTCTGTAGAAACCTGAGGAGCCGCCTACGTTTCTACAGAGACTCCAGCTTCTGTTCTGCCAAGCAAGGTAACCAAACCCCCAACAACTTTTACTATATGCACACTTTCTTGGGCTAATGTGGACAGTCATTTCTATGAGTTAATCTTTTATGAGATTTTCAGGGCATTCAACATTATATCAAAGTTATTGAGATATATTATGTCAATAAAATTTGAATTTGGTAAGATGCTTTGATTTTGTTTTAATGGTTTACATAGATTTGGAATGTTAACTAATTTTGATAACCATTGGCCTTTCTTTCAAGTGTAATTTTTAAACCTGGTGAAAGTTTCTAAAGTTTTGTTTTTTGTGAATCGTCTACAGTTGAAGGTAGAAGTTTACATACACCTCAGCCAAATACATTTAAACTTTGTTTTTCACAATTCCTGACATTTAATCATAGAAAACATTCCCTGTTTTAGGTCAGTTAGCATAACTACTTTATTTTAAAAATGTGAAAAAAATGTGAAAAAAATGTGAAATAAGTTTACATACACTTTGTTAGTATTTGGTAGCATTGCCTTTAAATTGTTTAACTTGGGTCAAAGCCTTCCACAAGCTTCTCACAATAAGTTGTTGGAATTTTGGCCCATTACTCCAGACAGAACTGGTTTCAGGAGTCAGGTGTGTAGGCCTCCTTGCTCACACACGCTTTTTCAGTTCTGAGGTCAAGGCTGTGTGATGGCCACTCCAATATCTTGACTTTGTTTTCCTTAAGCCATTTTGCCACAACTTTGGAGGTATGCTTGGGGTCATTGTCCATTTGGAAGAGCCATTTACGACTGAGCTTTAACTTCCTGGTGGATGTCTTGAGATGTTGCTTCAATATATCCACATACATTTCCTTCCTCATGATGCCATCTATTTTGTGAAGTGCACCAGTCCCTCCTGCAGCAAAGCATCCCCACAACATGATCCTGCCACCCCCATGCTTAGGCTTGCAAGCCTCACCCTGTTTCCTCCAAACATAACGATGGTCATTATGGCCAAACAGTTACATTTTTGTTTCATCAGACCAGAGGACATTTCTACAAAAAGTAAAATCTTTGTCTCCATGTGCACTTGCAAACTGTAGTCTGGCTTTTTTATGGTGGTTTTGGTGCAGTGGCTTCTTCCTTGCTGAACAGCCTTTCAGGTTATATTGATATAGGACTTGCTTTACTGTGGATATAGATACTTGTCTGCCTGTTTCTCCAGCATCTTCACAAGGTCCTTTGCTGTTTTTCTGGGATTGAATGGCACTTTTCGCACCAAACTACGTTCATCTCTAGGAGACAGAATACATCTCTGTAAGGGGGTTAAAGGGAAAGGAGGAGGCGAGAACCGGCTTAACAATATAAATAAATTAATAGACACAAACAAACCCATACAGGGCAGCTGCCCATAATTTTCTCTCTCTCTTCACCAGCCGCCTTTATCCCTCACGCACATCATGCTGATTGGGGGCCGTTAGTGTCTCGTTCCAGCCCTGCCCTGTCTTCCTCCGCTCTACACACCTCCCAGTGTTGCCTCAGGCCGGGGAGCCCCCGGCATGACGTACATCCCCCCTCCTCTCCGGCGTGCCTTACACCCCGTCTGCCGGCTGGTCATCCCCGCCTTCCTCGACCTGGGAGGAGACAGGAGGGGAATAACAGCAAAGAAAACCTAAAATAAGCGAGGGAAAGGCCAACACGGAGAGACAGAAAGAGAGAGAGAGGAGAAAGACAGAAGAAGCTCACTCACCGGTTCTCTGATGCACCTTCGCATGGTCGCCGATCACTCTGCCACACTCTCAGGAGGACGGCAGCTGCTCCTCCCCGGGGAGGACCGTAGTCAAACCTCCAACCCCAGCGGACAGAACGCCCCTCCACTTTTTTGGCTTGGGGTCACTCCTCCGCCCCTGGCAGCGACTCCATCACTCCAGGTGGTTGGGGAGTCCAGTCCCTCCTCGCCTCGTGGACAGTGTCCGTTCCCTGCATCCAGGCGGTCGGGCTACTCTGTCCCCCGGCGGATGGCAGCTGCGCTCCCCTAGGTGGACGGCAGTGTCGATGACTCTACGACGGGCATCCCTCCTCCCACCTGGGTTTCGGCACCAGTGTAAGGGGGTTAAAGTGAAAGGAGGAGGCGAGAACTGGCTTAACAATATAAATAATATTGAATTAAATAAAAAGGTACACACAAACCCTTACAGGGCAGCTGCCCTCATCACCGGCCGCCTTTATCCCTTGCGTGCCCCATCGGGCTGATTGGGGACTGGGAGTGCGCCGTTCCATCCCGGCCCCACCCTCCTCCGCTCTACAGTCTCCTTCCTGAGCGGTATGATGGCTGCGTGGACCCATGGAGTTTATACCTGCATACTGTTGTTTGTACAGATGAACATGGTACCTTCAGGCATTTCGGAATTGTTCCCAAGGATGAACCAGACTTGTGGAGGTCCACAATTTTTTTTTCTGAGGTCTTTTGAGTTTCCCATTTTTTCATTTCTTTTGTTTTTCCCATAATGTCAAGCAAATAGGTACTGAGAGTGTCTTAAAATACACCCACAGGTACACCTCCAATTGAGTACACCTCCTATCATAAGCTAATTTGCTAATTGTCTAAAGTCTTGACATAATTTTCTGGAATTTTCCAAGCTGCTTAAAGGCCCAATTAACTTAGAGTATGTAGACCTCTGACCCACTGGAATTGTGATATAGTCAATTAAAAGTGAAGCAATCTGTCTATAAACAATTGTTGGAAAATTACTTGTGTCATGTACAAAGTAGATGTCCTAAACAACTTGCCAAATCTACAGTTTTCTAATATTAAATCTGTGGAGTGTTTAAACAATTTGTTTTAATGAATTCAACCTTAGTGTATGTAAACTTATAACATCAACTGTAAATACTGAATAGTAATATCCATCTCATTATTTTACACTCTTTAGACCCCATCTCTCAGAACTCCTCTATCTCCTACTCTCAGGAGGTAAGAGGGACCCAGCAGTCAGGGGTCACCACCCCAGAGGAATGCTCCCCCAGACCCTCTGTTGTGGGTCGGCCTGGGCAGAGAGTGCGAGGGGATGGCCAGGACGGGGATGCAGCCTCCTCTAGGTTTCTACCAAACTTTGATTTCTACATTTATATAATGGAAATCAAAAGGATCCTTGTCCTTTTGAAATAAGAGTTTGATGTTGACATACTCAAATGTTCATAACGCAAAGCTTTTTATGAAATTAGAGAAACCTAAGTTGCAAAAATGGGCCATTGTTATGACATCACATTAAAATACATAGCCACCCACAACCCCTATTCATTATTCAGCAACTTGACCTGCCTTAATAAACAGCTGTGTGAACTACGCTGTTATGTGGAGGATAACCAGTCAGAGGTAATTTTGATTCAGAGAGAGGGTTGAAAATTATAAAATTAAATGATGACTGTTTTTGCTGTCCTTTTTATATTGTCCTTTTAAGGCTATAAATACTACATTTAAGTTAATGTGGAAAAAATATTGAAAGATGAGAAGAACTGAGTTAAAAGAATTCAACACCGCCTTAAAATCTTGTTCTTTTTTTTAAATGTTACTCACAACCATCCGCGTCTTTAGCGATTAAGGATTCTTTTTGATTGTGTACAGCGGTAGCAGCAGTCAGATAGGGGCACCCCCCAGGCCAACCCAGCGGTCTCCTCTCCCGCAGCCCCACCTGGAGCTCCCTCCAGAGATGGAGGCAGAAGAGTCACTAGAGCTACAGCTGCAGCAGTGGAGCCTGGCTAGATTCAGTGTGGCGGCTGTAGAACACGCTCTGCTTCTCATCAGGACAAGTGAGAGCACTCATAAAGCTCTTTTTCCGATATTAAACAGGGCTACAGCTGGTGCTGTACTCATCACACTTGTGCTTCTGATGCTTAGCCATATATTCTAGGGTTGTCATGATACCAACATTTCAGAAGCTGATACCCACAATTCTCGTTAACAATTTCAATACCAAAGAAAAAACTAACACCGATAATAAAGAAAAGGGATAGTAAACATTGTTTTAAGTTCTCCAGGAATTATTAAAGGAATAGTTCATTAAAAAATGAAAATTCGGTCACAAATTTTTCACCCTCATGCAATTCCAACCATGAATGTAGCTTGAACGTGGGTGCCACTGTGAATAAGCTTCTCTCGTGCACTCAAATGAAAAAGATTTATATTTTGTGTCGTGTGCCTTCATAAGACTTGGAATATGACGCACAAATTGCATGGACTACTTTTATGATAATTTAGGGTCCTTTTTTTTAAAGGGATAGTTCACCCAAAAATGAAAGTTCTCATCATTTACTCACCTTCATGCCATCGCAGATGTGTATGACTTTCTTCTTTCTGTTGAACACAAACAAAGATTTTTAGAAGAATATCTTAGTACTGTAGGTCAATACAATGCATGTAAATGGTGATCAGGACTGAATGAAAGTAATCCATAAGACTCCAGTGGTTTAATCGATATCATCTGTAGCACTATGATATGTATAAGAAACGGATCAATATTTAAGTCCTTTTTTACTATAAATCTCCACCTTTGACCAGCCCCGACCAGTAGGTGGCAATATGCGGGAAGAATGTGAATTGTCAAAATGTAATGGTGAGATTTATGGTGAAAAATTATTTAATATTGATTTGTTTCGCACCCATACCTCTCCTTGCTCCTGAACTGGAGTCATATGGATAACTTTTATGTTGACTTAGGTGATTTTTGGACATTCTAATTTCTGGTCACCATTCACTTGAATTGTGTGAACCAACAGAGCTGAGATATTCTTCTAAAAATCTTCATTTGTGTTCTGCAGAAGATTGAACTTTATTCACATCTGGTATGGCATGAGGGTGAGTAAATGAAGAGAACATTTTCATCTTTGGGTGAACTATCCCATTAGGATGTATAGAAATGCACTGCCATTGTACGGAAAGACAAAACAAGCTACTGATTCTTCAAACATCTCACATTATGACAGTAAATTATGACAGAATTTTCATTTTGGGATGAACTGTTCCTTGATATATAAGTAAACAGACAATTATACATTAAGAACAAAGAAACGGATGATATAATATAAATTATAAAACAATACAACAACAAAGACAATAGAACAAAGATTAAAAAAAAATTTCAGGCTTCTAACAGCAGTATCAAGTATTAAAGTAAACATTCAGAAATGTTGAAAAAGGTAATGAAATGTCAAAAAGAATACACTGATATAGTTTTTGCTGTGTAAATTTGAGATAATACATAAATTATTTTGAAATGTACTTAATTTATACAGCCAAGTGTGAAGTTTTCTGTTTGATTTATATTAATGACATAACATGGCAGGTCTAATAGGCTGCATTTACACGGCAAGACCTAATGCACAGATCCAATATTTTGACACATACAATATCTTATTTGTTTCTGCCTGTTTGCATTCATTTAAGAAATAGCCAACTGTGCTCACATTAATACCGGATAAGATCAACATTTTGACCTAATTTTGAGGTGTATTTGACCACTCAGGCATGCATCAGCATTTCCGCAAGTTCTCTTCACAGATCATGAGCACACACAGAAAGCATGCAGCCACCTTTCAATAAATCAGCGCATGTGTACCAAATTGAGTCAGTACTCTATATTACTCAGTACATTTGAAAGACTGGTATCGATAAATCTTTTTAATTTTAGTATCAATTTGGTACCAAAGTACTGATACTCATGACAACCCTTTTCTCTTTTATATAAAATTTTTTCATCACATACCCATCCTATCAGACAGCCTGAAGGTTTTCCAACGGGCACTGGAGCTGCTGGCAGAGGCGCAGAGGCTTCTGGGAGACAGCGTTGCCCCCGAGGTGTGGGACGAGCACAGCCTCGCTGCATCAGAGCTGGCAAGTATCTTCAACAGCCCTCCACACTGCACTTCCACAACCATGAGGCTGATGTCTGCATTAGTGCATACAAACACACACACCTGTTGCCTCTCAGTCTCACCCACTCCACTTGCTCTGAGAGACAGATGGTCATTGTAGAGCATTAAGCTGTCAGCTCAAATCAATCATGGCATGACAGTTGTGTCTCAGGCCAGTTTTACCACTTTGAAGTCCCTGTTTGCTCCTGACCTCAATTCAATACATTGGTATATCTGGATCAAATGTTTGTATCAGTTTAATAGTATGACAACACTTTCAGTATATTTCAATTGGTTAACCTTTGTTAATGCATTCGGTATCATTAGCAATGAAAAATCAGTTTTTTATGTTATTTTTTTAAGTATACTTTTGTTTATATTTAGTCTGTGTTCACAATACATTTACTAATGTTAACATATAATAATATTAACTAATGTGTAGAAATGTATTATCAGTAGCCATCTGAGAGCATCTGAGTTGACAAAAAGCTGTGTAGTACAGGATAAGTCATCAATATTGTTGGTCCGCTTTCCTGAAAAAGTAAGACTGCAAATTTTAAATGTCTACTATATATGCTAAAAATACATTTTTTTAAACTTGCACTAAACTAGCAAATAGATGGCTTCAGAGTTAATAGACATGGATTAAAAACAACCTTTGACAATTTTGTTAATGGATGTTAACATGCAACCTTATTGTAAAGTGTTACCAATCAAACAGAGGCACATTAAATCGTTATGCAAGATAATGTTGTAAAGTTCACCTGGTCTCATTCAGCTTAAAATTAAGTAGGTTGCATTGCATGGATTTTCAAAGTTGCCTCTTTCAGCAATGTTTATTGCCCATAGAAATCTTTTTAAATGCACTCATTGTGTTTTATGTGTGCATACTTATGAGAACATACCCTGCTGCACATAATTATGTATGTTTCAAGGCATGACTCTCTACCTCATTGATCTTTAATGCACGCTCATGGCGTTTTATCTTGAAAACTGCATTCATCTGAAAACGTTCTTTGAAATGCACAGGACTCTTGCTGCCCCCTGCTGGCAGGAATATGCTATGATCAATAAGTCCTCACAGACTATTGCCTTTCTTTTTTGTCTGGTAAAAGAGGGAGAAATTACAGGCTTGTATAGAGACACTGGGAGATGTTATCTGCTACCATCATGGTATGACATCCTCTGAACAATCAGATTCATCTCTGATCCACCATAGAATGGCCTTCGTGGGCACTGGGATCTTCACCATCCGTCTCCTGCAAACCTTGTTACCTGTGGAGAAGGTGAGTGAGCATATGACTGTGCTATTCTTAGACATTAATAAGCCATGCTGCCGTTGCTAATGGACATATGGCTGTGTCCTTCACAGTCATTATTAATACAAATGAGAGTGTGAAACTCACCAGAAGTGGCTGTGAAAGGGTCAGTTGTTCAGTTATGTCTGAGACCTAAGGACAGCCCTACAATTATGGACAAAATCATTAGTATTAATTTAGTGTACGTGCGTGTTTTATTTTTGCATTTATTTTAATGCTTGTTTTAATTTCAGCTTTGCTCATGTTAAATTAGAATTATGTTATGTCTGCACCAAATGAAATTGCAAAAATAAAATTGGTTTTCTGAATACCTCATGTCTTCCATTGGTTGGAAAAACAGATAGTACCAATGTTGCTTTGTTGGGTTGGTTTGGATACCCAAGCAAACTTTGCAATGTTTTGATAGTGCCACAGAATCACAGTGTTACACATTTTCGGGGAATCAACCTACAAATGGATTACTTATAGTCATCTCTGCATATTAAGATGGGATAGGAAATGTATTTTAAAATTGAAAAACCTAACTTGTAATCTAAATTATTTATTATTTGTTACACACAGGCTGGAGATAACATTCCAGAGAGTACAGTGGCTGCCATATTTCTCTTGTGTCTTGATACATCCTTCAGTGTGGCATACCCTAGTATCCATGAATCAGCAGTGGCTTACTTGGAGCAGGCTTGTTCTGAAAGATACAGCCTGTATCGTAGAGTATCTTGTGCTTCTAACTGCATGGAGGCTACATGCACCTTTCTAAAGGATGCTCTGGCTGAGGTAACAATTGCAACTCTTTAAGAAAGAATCCCTCAAAGGAATAGTTTACACAAAAATAAAAATTCTCACATAATTCACTTACGCTGCCTGATGCCATCCTAGATGTGTATGACTGTCTTTCTTCAGCAGAACACAAATTAAGATTTTTTGAAAAATGTTGAAGCTCTGTAGGCCCTTGTAATGTAAGTAAATGAGTTTGATGGTCCAAAAGGCATTTTTAGGCAGCATAAATGTTATCCACACGACTCTAGTCAATCATGTCTTCTGAAGCAAATCGATAGGTTGGTGTAAGAAACAAATCGTAACTAAAACTTTATAAACTTTAAAAAATAGCTTTTTGCCAGTAGTCGACGCATCATTAACATAAACGCTATGGCGCGTTCACGTGAGAATTCGGAAGCGCACTCTTTGTATACAGCAGAGGAATGAGCGTCACATGAGAGTTCATTTCAAACAGCATCCCAGCACTGGATGGAAGCAATAATTTAAAGTTAAAAGAATTTAAGTAATTTATCACAGTTTTCTGTGATTTATTCGCAATTAATTGCAATTCAATTATGGTACATGTTACTTCACAACAAACAGTAAAAGATCATCATAAAAATATTTACTTTATAATTTGTGTAAAGAAATTGCAAGAAATGTATTAATCATCATTTATTTTAATTATTAAATATGTACATGTTAAAATTAAATTTTTAGTTAATAAGACACATTTTACACAGATTAATCTCTAATACAAGTATAGTTATAAAAGATTAATAAAATAAGTGGACTTGCTGTAATAAAAATTTGGGTAAAAAAACATTTGTTTTAAATAATAGGATCAAATGGGCAGATTCAATTCATGTCAAACTTTATTGGCAAGAGAAACTTAATTAGACACTATGCATACAAATATAAAACATAGAATGCTGAAGTGCAATTTTTTTGCAATAGAATGCGAACTATTATTTTCTCTGGGTTCTGTTCAGTCTCTACTCGCTACAAGTTTACCTGGCTGTAGCTGCCAGGTCCTTCAGTTGCTATTGTTCACATGCTGGGTCTCTCTCATGCGGTATTGCTTTTGAAAGTGGTTAGAATGAAATTTATTGAACATTTTCGGGCAATGAGTTGAGATTCAGTACGGCAGCTTGCCCGTATCTCTCACATGCCTGGTTCACTGCTTGCGGTGAAGTCTCCATTCTCCATGCAGTAAATTCACTCCCGTGTTTATTATGTCTGGGACATGCGTCGCACGTAATGAATAAACATGCACTGCTCCACACAATCAGTTTCTCTGCTAGGATGTTCAGTCAAGTCGATCATGTACCTCCCGAAAACTTATTTTAGCCACAGAAAGTGGAGAAAAAGATTACTGAAATTTTGCCCATTGTACAAATGTGCCTCGGTTTGTTTCTAGCAGGGAGCAGATGCCCTAACTCTGCCCCCACCCTAATCGGAGCCTGTAAGTCTTAAGTAGCACGCCAGGAACAACAAATCTTAATCGCGTGAAATTTCAGGAAGTAAAAAAAAAAAAGAAAAATGGATACTGCGTTAATTGCGTTCATTTTTAAACAAAAAATATTAATCACAGAAATTGACGCATTACATTTCCCAACCATAATATATTTATAGAAATTGCACTACCTCAGTAATTAAGTACATTTTTGGATGACTAACCAACTTGAAAGATAGTTTGTCTTCATTTGAAATTTCAAGAAGGGGTTGTTAAAGTTGAAACATTTCTTCACAGGGTGATAAAAATTGGCATGAACTCTTGGAGCTTGCTGACCAAGCAATAGATGCTTTTCCATACCATCAGCACCTGCCGGTGGTGAAAGAATGCATCCAGATTTGCTCCTACCTGTAAGATGATCACAATTATGGAAACAGCAAAACTGCCATTGACATCTGCTGTTTTGTCTGGCACTGCGGAAAAGGTGTCATTGTATGAAAATCTGTCGTGTCTCTTCGTAGGTGGAAATTTGCACAAGCAAGCCCGCTCCTGCAGTCATTGAGTCAGAAGATATTTCTGAAGCTTTTGTCTCATCCTCTGTCCCCGGTGAAGGCGGAAACCTACTCTTGCACACTGAGCATTTTGAAGGTACAAGATGTTCTCTGGAAATTGGGTGCTTGGGCCTATTTTGAGCAAGATCCTGTAGATAAGTGACAGTCAGAAAAAAAATTCACCAAGTTTTGGCAGACAAAACGCCACAAAATCCAGCTGAAACTGGTTTTTGATGGTAGCTAGTAATAGGGAGCTTTTATTTTGGACTGCTCAAGTACTCATGTGCAGCATACAATTGCTCTCAAAACTCTTTAACCAATCAAAATGCAAGCTACCACCCAATACACCATTATGAAGGTCAAAATGTTGAAAAGGGACACAAATATTGTGATTTTACGATCAATCATTGCTGTCACTTCTGAGTACTCAGATACTTGTGCCAACCCCTAGTTTCTAGCTTGTCGTTATCTGGTCCAAGCTGGTTTAGTCAGTTAATCAGCAGGACTACTAGCAGGATCTAGTTGAAGTTAAGCTGCTAGTCCACCTTAGTAAAGCTTTTTGGACAGGGCTCGGTCAGGGCTCCCCACAGATAAGGGAAACCAGGAATTTTAAATTTGTTGTCCATATCAGGAAAAGTCATTCAAATTTGTCAAGTCAGTATATTTTTTCTAGTTTTTCACTGCTCTAAAATGTTTAATGTGCTAGATAATGATCTTTTGCAGTGTAAAAATTGTTGCAAGCCACTGTGATTTGTCAATGAATTATTCTTTCGAGTCAGTTCTTTTCAATTAAGTAGTCGAAACAGTTAACAAATTGGTTTAAATGTTCAGTTTACAAAACAGTATGAATCAAAATTATTATACATTTTTTTATCCAGTTATCATGCAAAGGTCATGGAAAAGTCATGGAAATGTATTGGTTAAAAGGTGTGGAAATTTGATTGGCTGATCAGCTTGGCCAGCTTAAGCTGGTATGACCTGGTATTGTCAGCAGGGAGTCTTATATTTTGGTGAACTGCACTTTGTCGAGGTTAAAATGCTGGGCTGTGTTGCTAACCCTTGGTAATTGCTGCTATTGTGTACTTTATATTAAATTACTATTACATTTTCTTGCAGTTCTATTACATTGCACATAGAGTGCAAGTGACCCATGAACTCTATTGAAAGTAAGATTGCCACACTATCTCACTGTTCTCACCCCCACAGGAGTCTTTGGGAGTTCAGAACGTGGCCAGACCCACCTCATCCATCTGCAGCAGCGTGCATTTTTTGCTGCACTCTCATGTCCTGTATGAGATCAGTGTGTTTGGCCTTCAAGACCAAGCAAGAGAGGTTATTTCATTATTCAGCTTCCTCTTTCCAGCGAGACCAAGTGTAATGCACAAAGAAGATATATTTATATATATATCGATACTCCTCTTGCTAATAAATAATGTAGCCATGCTCAATGTTTAATGTGCTAGTCAGGTCATGTTAAACTAATGTTTGACATTGGTAATGGCCCTGAATCATTGCTGTAGGTGGTATAGCTTAAGAGCTTAATTTGGATGATATAGCTTGTTTAAAGTGCAGAATCATAGAGCCATCAACTAAGTTTATGTGTGTTCCAAAGGTGAGCTCTGCTGCCAAGGATATTCTCCTCTATCTGCTGAAGGGGGGATTGATGATGACAACCACAAGTTGGAGCAGATTTAATGAGGCACTTTACCCGGTCATTCCCGTATTACAGGTGCAGACATTCTCTCTCTTTCCTCTCAGTTACTCTCCACACCCACACTAACACAAAGCTGCAATTTTGTGTTGAATATTCATAAATCTTGTCAAGGTTGATAATTTTTTCCTGAGGACACCCAGTAATTGGTTTGTCCTGTCAATATAGCGCTAGTGAATTGCTCTCAGAATTGTGTGTTTGTTTATTGTTGTGCTCAGCTGGATTTCCGCTCGTAAGTCTATCGTCTGCCGTTTTATGTACCGTTAAAAAAAAGCCTATTGCGTTTATGTACTGTATGTTAGAGTTATGCAGGCACAGAGGATGCCCTGGGAAACTGCATCCTGCTGATAAGTGACGCATCTGCCGAGAAGGGAGATGAGGTGCGTTCACCAACAGCCAGACTACGAGCCTCCCTCCGGCTTCTGTTCACCAAGCACCACACGTAAGTTAAATGGTCAATTTGGATTTCTGTACAAAAGTGTCTAAAAATAAGCAGTCTCTTGTGCATTTTAGAAATTCTTCCACCTTAAAGTGTTCTACTATTAAAGGTGCTCTCAGTGATTTTTACTAAGAGACTTCAGCAGTGTTTAAACATCAGAAGAGCATTCCTTACCAATAACAACACAGCATATCTGTCATTTTGCGAACTGTAATGTCATTAGTCATATTTACTCCTGATTCATCCAGCCCCATTCTCTTCTTTTTTAAACGAGATTACCAAACTAAATGAACAACATCCTTCTCTCCTTCAGTCATTCAATAGTCGCTGATCCTCACTAAATCACGAATCGACATAAAACTCAAATGACCATTTCATTTAGTAAAGGGTTGTCAAACCAATAATATACTCCTTTACTGCCTGCACTTGGATCATGCTAAGTCTTTATTGGAGGGAAAAGGCAGAAAAACAGTCCCGCACTTCAAACTAGTGCAGTGCTGCCTCTGTACTCACATTGAGCACACACAAATGTTTGTGCTGATTGCAAAGTCCTAAACTAAAGCCCTCCTAAATAAGGTCTAGCAATGCCTATGGCTTGTTTCCTTTTGACATTAAATAATGTATTTCAGCATTATTACAGGTTTATGTTCTCACATTCTTGGTTTGGCATTTTCAGTGTGAGGAATACAGCAGTCCAGCAACTGCTACCACACGTGACCAGCGCTGAGGGTGCCAGTACCTCCAGACCAGCCCTGGACAGCTCAACACTGTCATCTTTATCATCTCTTTACGTTCTCAACAAAATTGTGGACGTTAAGTTAAATAACTCAGACAAGTCATATGTAAAGGTAACAGCCATTTCCTCTCAACTAACAATTTTTTATTAATATGCACTTTTTTTGTTTTTTTTACGATAACACTGTATAGTAATTAGGGCTGTCGATTTAACACATTCATTTAGTGCAATTAATTATGTAAAAAATAACATGTTAAAAAAAATTACATAATTAATCATGTTCCCTGACAGTAATAAGGAATATTCCTACCATTGGCGCAATTTAAGCTTGAAGTACCACCTGTTTTCAGCAGGAGGCAGTAAGCGAAATTTCAGCTGTATAGGCTATGGACATCTTATACAGAGTACAAACCGCACTTACCCACAGCAGTGAGCACAAGATGAGGACTAATTCTTGCATTCAAACACAGCTTGATTGAGCACAAATACAAATGCAGGGATCTCAAGGCTTGTTTTTCTAAGTTTCAAATAGGGCTGAAACAATTAATGGACGTTTTCGATAACGACGACAATAAAAAAAATTGTCAGCAAACATTTTCGTTGTCGAATAGTCATTTGATCTCATTTAACGTAACGTGAGATCACATTAAACTCTAATGATGGCATGCAGCACTGCAGTTCTTACCTGACTGAGGAGAGGAAGAATTACACAGCTCACAGTCCAGATGCACTCTAAACTTTCCAAACAGTTCAGGTGATGTAGATCGCATGGTATGAGGGAATTATAATGCAAAAATACAAAAGTACTCTCGTTGTGGTATATGTGGAGCTGGAGCAAAATTTCTTGACATCTTTAAAGGAAACACCCCGGCATTACATCTTTAATGCAGTTATATTTAATGCGTTATAGCTTTAATAAAGTTCAAATAATGTGGAAGCAGATCATGTAAATAACAACAAACTCTGAAACTGCCATTTCTCTGTGCGGTCAGTGCCTCTTCTATGAGTTGTCCCAAGTTTTGCGAATGTCCCGATCTAAGGGGAAGAGATTGAAACTGCACCCGGCTGATGCACACACTGTCACGGGGACACTCATCCCTCGAGCATTACTTGCTTAATGCAGCCAGATTATGACGTGATGGCTCGCAACTTATTGAATTATATTATATGTCACTGTGCATTTCTTATCATGAAGAAAATTGGCAGTAATTGGCAATTCACAGCTTTATTAATAAGAGAGCGTTTGTTATTTGTGAGTTAAATATGGATTGAAGTGAACAAAAATGTGAAAGAGGGTAGTCTTCACCCCATTATACACTGCAACAAAATACTTTTTTGATTTGTTTTTGTTTTGGATTGTTTTCCAATATAAATATCTAAAACATTAAAATTGACTGATTCACAGTCATACAGAACATCAGATGGAGCTCTGGAAAGATGAGATATGTAACGGGTCTTCAGGATGATGCATAAGTCTTTTCTTCACTCTACAGATGGTAGCATTACACAAAGCATTTTTGCTATTTCTACCTTTCTTGCTGTATTATGTGGAAGCGCCATGGTGTGATGTGTGTGTATTTATATATATATATACACACACAGTACTGTGCAAAAGTTTTAAGCACATGTGAAAAATGTTGCATTGTGAGCAAAAATAATGCCATAAATAGTTTTTATTTATCAATTAACATCATAAAAAGTCCAGTAAACATAAAAAGCTAAATCAATATTTGGTGTGGCCACCTTTGCCTTTAAAACAGCCCCAATTCTTCTAGTTAAACCTGGAAACTGTTTTTCTTGGTTGTTGGCAGATAGAATGTACCAGGCTTCTAGGAGAATTCGCCACAGTTGTTCTATCTATTTAGGCTCAATTGCTTCTGTCTCTTTAAGTAATCTCAGACTGACTCGATGTTCAGTGGGGGGCTCTGTGGGGGCAATGCCATCTCTTGCAGAGTGCTCTGTTCTTCTATTCTAATCTTTTCTATTTGCAAAAGAAATGTTTGCAAGTCTAAAATGTATTTTTCCTATTGACACACTAAGGCTGAAGATATAAATAACCATCTTAAGACAAATGTTTATGTGAAACATCTTAAGTGCCTAAAGCTTTTGCACAGTACTGTGTGTGTATATATATATATATATATATATATATATATATATATATATATATATACACACACACACACTGGTAGCCAAATGTTTGGAATAATGTACAGATTTTGCACTTCTGGAAAGAAACGTATTTTGGTGTAAAAAGTGCAAATTTATCCCAGAACAACAGCAAAGGACCTTGTGAAGATGCTGGAGCAAACAGGTAGACAAGTATCTATATCCAAGTTAAACAATTTAAAGGCAATGAAATAAATAATTCTCTCTACTATTATTCTGACATTTTACATTCTTAAAATAAAGTAGTGATCCTAACTGACCTCAGACATGGAATGTTTTCTGCAATTAAATGTCAGGAATTGTGAAAAACTGAGTTTAAATGTATTTGGCTAAAGTGTATGTAAACTTCTGACTTCAACTCTATATATGCACCTATCAGCCACAACATTAAATCCACCTGCCTAATATTGTGTAGGTCCCCCTCGTGCAACCACAACAGCACCAACCCGCATCTCAGAATTGCATTCTGAGATTATATTCTTTTCACCAAAATTGTTACCGTACCGTAGACTTTGTCAGTTCGTACCATTCATGCCATTCTCCATTGACCTCTCTCATCAACAAGGCATTTGTCGACCAAGTTTTGATTTGTCGGTTGGTCGCAGAAAAAAACTTCACAGGAATCCGATGAACATCAGCCAGTATTACCGCTGGTTCGAAGCTAGGTGGTACTATGGGGTAATTTTCGTTAAGCAGGGTTTGGGTTAAGCCTACAGTACACAATAAAGCAAGACACCTTGATTTCATACATATAACTTTATTTTGTTTTTATTTTAACAAAAAATTCAAATGAAACTGGAAAAAATTAATTGCAATTAAAATGTGTGTTGAACTTTTTGAAAGATGGCTTTTCAACAGTTGTGAAGGGCAACATCTCTCTGGCAAAGAAACTACTTAATCTGTGCATTCTCCACTGTATTTCGTTGTCTGGGAAAATACATTGTGTGTGAATAAATTTGTTTTGTTCCCTCCTTCACGATCAAATACATTTCTAAATTCAAATTGCACTCCAACCAAAATGAAAAAGTATGAATATACATGGTTCGAGGTGAACATGTTTTTGTATTATTTTATGTTTTAATCACAGATGTAGGCTGTAGGCTGCAGAGATGGTCACAATGAACTGCTCTGTGGAAATAAAGTGAACTGAACTCAAAGCACCTCCTCAGCTGAGGTGTCTGAGGTCATTTGCAGCACTCATAGACGATACTGTTCTTGCAAAAACAAAGAAAGAGTGAGAAACTTTTACAAGCACGTGTTCCATGAGACTGCACGCCTCAAACAGCGTGTCATACATGCGCATAGACTGCTTTTCTGTCATCTGTTCTTAATAAAGTGTTTATAGTGTTTATAGAATATACTCCGGTGCCACAAAACAAAAAACATCCAGTCAGTGGCAGTTCTGTGGACGGAAATGCTTTGTTGATGAGAGAGGTCAACAGAGAATTGTCAGACTGGTTTGAATTGACAAAGTCTATGGTAAATCAGATAACAGCTCTGTAAAATTGTGTTGAGAAGAATAGCATCTTCGAATGCTATTCTGAGGTACGTGTTGGCACTGTTTTGGTGGAAAGAGGGGGACCTACACAATATAAGGCAGGTGGTTTTAATGTTGTGGCTGATCAGTTTATACTGTATATGTGTGTGTGTGTGTGTGTGTGTGTGTATATATACACTCACCTAAAGGATTATTAGGAACACCTGTTCAATTTCTCATTAATGCAATTATCTAATCAACCAATCACATGGCAGTTGCTTCAATGCATTTAGGGGTGTGGTCCTGGTCAAGACAATCTCCTGAACTCCAAACTGAATGTCAGAATGGGAAAGAAAGGTGATTTAAGCAATTTTGAGCGTGGCATGGTTGTTTGTGCCAGACGGGCCGGTCTGAGTATTTCACAATCTTCTCAGTTACTGGGATTTTCACGCACAACCATTTCTAGGGTTTACAAAGAATGGTGTGAAAAGGGAAAAACATCCAGTATGCGGCAGTCCTGTGGGCGAAAATGCCTTGTTGATGCTAGAGGTCAGAGGAGAATGGGCCGACTGATTCAAGCTGATAGAAGAGCAACTTTGCCTGAAATAACCACTCATTACAACCGAGGTATGCAGCAAAGCATTTGTGAAGCCACAACACGCACAACCTTGAGGCGGATGGGCTACAACAGCAGAAGACCCCACCGGGTATCACTCCACTATCTCCACTACAAATAGGAAAAAGAGGCTACAATTTGCAAGAGCTCACCAAAATTGGACAGTTGAAGACTGGAAAAATGTTGCCTGGTCTGATGAGTCTCGATTTCTGTTGAGACATGTAGATGGTAGAGTCAGAATTTGGCGTAAACAGAATGAGAACATGGATCCATCATGCCTTGTTACCACTGTGCAGGCTGGTGGTGGTGGTGTAATGGTGTGGGGGATGTTTTCTTGGCACACTTTAAGCCCCTTAGTGCCAATTGGGCATCGTTTAAATGCCACGGCCTACCTGAGCATTGTTTCTGACCATGTCAATCCCTTTATGCCCACCATGTACCCATCCTCTGATGGCTACTTCCAGCAGGATAATGCACCATGTCACAAAGCTCGAATCATTTAAAATTGGTTTCTTGAACATGACAATGAGTTCACTGTACTAAAATGGCCCCCACAGTCACCAGATCTCAACCCAATAGAGCATCTTTGGGATGTGGTGGAGCGGGAGCTTCGTGCCCTGGATGTGCATCCCACAAATCTCCATCAACTGCAAGATGCTATCCTATCAATATGGGCCAACATTTCTAAAGAATGCTTTCAGCACCTTGTTGAATCAATGCCACGTAGAATTAAGGCAGTTCTGAAGGCGAAATGGGGTCAAACACAGTATTAGTATGGTGTTCCTAATAATCCTTTAGGTGAGTGTATGTGTATATATGTAAGGAATAGGTGATGACGTGTTGTTTAATTATTTAAAAATAATGAACTACATAGCCGTGCATTTACTGGAAAATAATTGCACACCTTTGAAGGTCTGTCAACCAATATACAGTATTAATTGCGATTCATTTGATAAATGAATCGCCATACAATGTAATTAATTCAATTAAAGAAACATTGTCGATTGGCAGCCCTTATAGTAAGTGGTAGTTAATGGTAAAGAATATGAACATTTTCAGGTTTTAATTTCTAGTGTGCAGTATTGAGATTTGGTGGTAATTACCATATGATTTGTGCTGTTCTGTAGGTATCGTAAAAACCCTGTTCTATTATATCACATATAGAAAGAGTCATATCTTTCTGTATGGGCTTTTTTCTCTTTAAAAAGGTGGAGTCTGTAAATAAGCTGTACAATATTCTCACATCGGAAACTGTGGATATAGTTTTGCGAAAATCTTCAGCTGAACAGTTGGCTGTCATTCTGCAGGGTGAGCTATCCATCCATCCATAACAGGGGGGGTTAATGAGATAAAATGAGCAGTTTTTAGCTTTTTAAGTGATCTCAAAATTTCAGCCCTCATGCAGCAGCCCAGCTTCATGTAAAATGAATCATCTTTTATTAAGTTATTGATATGACTGGATTCTTCATCTGGAGTGCACATGATTTAATACATATTTGTTTAAAGGAATATTAATCTCATAAAGTAATAAAAAAACTATTTAATGAGGAAAACATTACTTTTTTTATCTTTGAAATTTAAATTGATTTAAAACTTAAAAAATTCGAAATCCTCTGTTTCAAATAAGAGAAGAAATCAGTGTTGTCTGCATATGTTCAAAACAAAGGCATTCTTGATATATATATTTCATACATTTTTTTTTTATAGATCCATCAATGCACTCTGTGCTGAAGGCCTTGGGTCTACCAGACACGCTCATATCTTTCATCATGGAGAGTGTCAACAACAATGTGGTGGTAAACCTCATTTTCTTTCTCTTCATTAGCCTCTTATCATGTAGGAATTAGTTTAAGCTTGAGTTAATGGTGTCAGTCAAGTAAGTGGCATAACACCTCTCTAAACAACTTTGCAATCAAATAGCTTTTTACAGATGTGTGGTTTTCCGCAGACACGCAGTACATAACGCAGCGTCAAAATTCTTCCGATTATTACTAAGACTCCAATTTAGTTGCCTTTAATTATTTTACTTTTCAGTATTTATTCAATAGGGGAAACTGAGGGCATTTGTAACATTTTCAAAATTTTCTTTCATAACTCTCAGGTTACTATGAATCTTCCTGCCATCTTTTGGTATAAGAAACCCATGTGTGTCCCACCATTAATAGTACTGGGGTGAGAGAGAATAAATCGATTCTCTGATACATTGTGATTTTATTTATTTTTTTTCTCCAACAATTCTGAATCGATTCTCAAACATTTGGAATAGATTCTGAGTTCAATTTAAACCACAGCAGTGCAGTACCACTTATATGTGTGGCAGAGACAGAGTGAGATGCTAGAAACAAATAGTCAGACGTGCATATACTAAATCTAAGCGCACACTACTGAACTAATCGTAGACCAAATGCATCAACCACACGACTGTCGTCCCAGACTGAAATTACGATCCCGAAATGTATTCACAAATTCAAGCACAAAGCAATGGCATAGTTTATTCATAACACGAAAGATGGGCTCACACTCGTTATTGCACTATGATAATGAAAATAATGATGAGAGTGCTTCGGTAGACATTGGTGATGTTTTTTATTTTCTAATTATTTTTGGTCTCCTGCTTCCCAATACATTTCCCTCCTCTTGCACACTCTATTTATTTTCCTCATTGCCTGTCTCTTGCTTGTCTGGACATACATGGTGCTTGATAGATTTCTTGAGCAGCAACACTGGTATTTGCGTCACTTTACTATCACCTGTAGTGTGGAAAGGAGAAGCTGACATCTGCACTCTTAACTGAAGCAGATATCTAATGTAGCCTGTTATTTGTGGTTATAGTTATAGGCTAGGGATTGATTAATTCTATATTAATAATTGAATACTATTAAATAATGAGTGTATTGATAAAAAAAAAAATTGGAGGGCAAGATGCATTGTGATGGATCGAGAATTGTTTTGTAATCTGATTGTTATACTTTGAATCATAATCGAATTGTCAGGGGCTAGTGAAGATTCACACCTCTAAATAGTACAAATAAAATCTTTGTGTCGACAAACATAAATTTGAATTTAAACAATTGCCGCCGTTATTGGGGAGTATGTTGTAGTTCTTGGGGGCACTTTGTACATCAATAAATTATAATGGCACGTGGCTGCAAGCCATCACAGCAGTGCTGATGTAGGGCAATATAGCACGATTATGAGTGTGATATTGCTTATATACAACAATTCAATGAACATGTAAATTTGAAATAATTCAGAAAAACTGAGTACGGTCATAAAAACGCATTTGTGCATGGAACTACTTTTTTTATGTGACGGATCAGAATCTGCCATTGCTGGTTCAAACCAAATGATGCGTCATTAGTAATTCAGAATTAGTATCACGGCTTGTGTTGTTTGTAATAAGTTATTAGAGAGAGAGATAGATAGATAGATAGATAGATAGATAGATATGGTGCGTGTGTGAACACCTGTTGCCACTCCCAAGCAAAGATGCTGTCAGCTTTCTGGAGATCAACTTTCTCTGTGGAAAAATAGCGTCCAAGTGGGGGTATTTCTCCCTATTTCACAGTAGGCAGTGCACAAATGTCTTTCACTATAGAAACGGCAATCTCCTCCGCCATTTTAAACAGCAGGTCCTCTCCAATGTGGAAAGTCCGGTAAGAGGTGAGCGCCTTGAGTTGTGTAATTAATCAGTCTGTTGTGTCTCTCAGCTGTGACGAGCCGAAATGCTGAAATTGTTTGTTTAAAGCCGTTTAAAGCTATTTCCTAGCTTTAGTAGTGTAGTAGTAATACCAGTAATCACGTAGAGCTGTTGTATATAAACACTGGCTGACACGGATTCACTTACTGCTCATATTACACACAAAAATGATCATTTTACACCACCTGCTGGCTAACATATGTAATGTAAAAAAAAAAAAAAACATGTAAAAAGAGACACATACAGTAGCTCTTAACACATATGCACTATGCTTACACTTTAGTTTAGAATGGCACGAACACAAGCAGAGTGATACACACACGTCTGATTGCTGATGGTGTGAGACCATCGGTCAGATTCAAGGACCAGAACTAACTGTTGAATATATCAAGATATCATATCATATATATATATATATATATATATATATATATATATATATATATATATATCGATAGTTAAATAAAAAAAACTATTTTACGTGAATAGGATGAAGTGCACAGGCGATTTTGCATTACCGCAAATACAGATGAAAATTTCTACTGGTTTATCATGTCTACCGGTATATCGCCCACTCCTAACATCTGAATAGTTTTCACCTTTCAGGAATAGTATTAATAATGTATTATGATATTTCAAAGACTTGATTCAGTTATACAAGTTTTATTCCTTAATTTGTTACAATTGCCCCCAACCTCTCAACTACAACTCTGTCATTCATGCTAACTTTTAACTGACAACCTAGAGATAAAATGGATATTAAGTTATAAATAGTCTTTTAAAATTAAAGGCATCTAATGCTTTAGACAGCAGAAGAAAAATACAGGACATACCAAAAAACTTTTATACCCCAAAACCAGATTTTTGTAAAAAAAATAAATAAAAGAAAGACACTTCTTTTTCTCAATTTTCAACTTTACGAAACATGTGCTAAATAGGGTAATCTTTCTATACCTGTTTTAATCATTATAAATGGCAGAAGTGTATCTGATCTGAACGGATGTTGTGACTGCAGGTGTTGCATTTGGGTTTGTTTGCATTATGTAGGGCATGGATTGCTTGTTGGAGCCAAGTGTTTGCATGCTGAGGAAACTGGTGTTTGCCGACCCCTCCCTGCGTCACAGTCTGGCCCTGCAGACGTCTCTTCTCATCACGCTGCTAAAAGGTACAACCCAGCATGCTCGGAAAGCCGGCAACAAAACTTCTCCCTGCTGTCCTAATTTGATTAAATCAGTCTGCTAGTCGATTCACAGATGCATTGTGATTCTTTCCCAAATGATTCAGGATACACAAAATCCTAATTTGACATGAATTATTATACTGTAACTCACTTATGCATATGCAGGAGTCAGAACTAAACATTACAAGCACAGATAAGTAACATGCAGTTTTGTCAAATTACCACATAGTTGTTCTATGTTTTAATTCCATTTGTACTTCCTTTTAACTGAAAATGCACAGCTTTTTAAATTACCTTCTTCTTCCAGTTCTCTAGAATGATGCACAAATGGCAGATGTAATATTTATGCTTGTCCCTCTTGAAGCATTCAGACATTTAGAAGCATTTTCAATTGAGAGCTCCCTGATATGTTGTCTGTGAATGGTTTGTTCTTTGTGAGCATCTGGAGTTTATCCTAATAAACAGAAATTATTTGTATTTTTTTTGGCTCCACTGAATTGTTCTTTAAGTTTTCTTGTTTTGTTTTACTTTCAAATCTATTATGGATGAGTTGTGTTATTGTGCCTTTTATAGTTTTTGTTTTCATGGTTTATTCCACTGGTTCCAAGATGTGGAAATTTTAACTAGTGCGTTTAAACTATCATTGTTTTAATGAAGTAAACATATAATATTTAAAATTCATATGATTTGCTGTGATAACATGTTTAAATAATTGTGGTTTGGCTCAGGAAACTAATTTTTGTTGTTGTTGTTGTTTTCATTTTAGCATCTCTCTTAATAAAGGAGAACAAGGGTGATGTGAGCGAGGCTGCTGCATTGATGTGCATGCTACTATTTGATGAAATAGCACGCATGGATGTTTGGTAATTTTTTGTTGTTATATGATCTCACTGTATATTAGGGCTGTCACGATTAATACATTTGGCTGACGATTAATTTTCAAACAAATAATTGTGATTATGACGATTAATTATCTGTTTTAGGGCTATGAAGTTTGAGTCTTTTTAGGGCTTTCACGATTAATTGTCATATACTGTAAATTCTCGTTCTTCTTAAGGTGCATTTGTGCTTCATACACCTTAAGAAGTAATTTTACATATTTAACTTCAAATATATCAATGAAAAAATAAAGTAGGGATATGATTTCCTTTTAAGGCTTTAAAAACGTATAAATGACATGACATTTTTTTAAAAATAGGAATATTTCTTAATACTTCAAATATGTCTCTCTTTTTGTTCAACATTTTTGTCAAATTTACATTTACACTGTTGTTTAGATATAAATAGATATTTTTATGTATTTTATTATTTTGTACTATATTATATTATGCTATAGTAAAATATTTCTGTCCTAATTTCTTCACTTTCACACATTATTTTAATGCTCCTTGATTAAACCCACGAGCCCTTATTTCCCATGAAGCAAAACCTTTGAGATTTAATGTAAATATTTTATCACTCCACAGAATAAGAGTGCGTCTTCTCCTCTGTATCACTGCATGTCATTAACTTTGCGTGCTTTAAACATGCTATGAGCAGGAATATTTGCCATTAGATGACTGTTTAAAGTGAAGCTGGAGCACTTTGCATTATTGAATGAAACGCAAACATTCTGTTGATGGCGTTGATATATTTGTTTAAAATTCCGTTATTTGGGCATTAAAATGTGATTTGAAAATGAAGTGTACAATAATCATGGTAATCTCAAATTACCAGATCAGATGATTATTTAATAATCGTGACAGGCCTACTGTATATGTTTATTTATATATAAACTATATAATTCCATTAATTCAAGGCATCTGTTTTGTTAAGCAGAAATTTAAGTTACAACTTTTTCTTGATAATCACACTTGAGTTGTGTGGTTCTTGTATCTTTGTTTCCCGATCAGGACTGACAAAGCTAGCTCAGATACAGGCTTGTCTCCCTTCTCACTGCCTTCCTCTGTTATACGAAGGTGTGTCACATACATTACACATTTTTTACTGTGCATTTAAAAAAAGCCAACTTAATTGACCTATAAACTGATAAAAGTGGTGATTTACATGAAAAATGTGTCATTTACTCACACTTATGTTGTTCCAAATCCATAAGACATTCTTCAGTGGAAGACAAAATGAGATATGTCGAAGAATGTACTGGTCACTCTTATACTATTTAACAAAAGTGACAAGGGATCTTGGTTTTCAAGCTCCAAAATGACAAAATAACAAGGATGATGGGCTTAGTACATTAGTACATGACAGAATTTTCATTTTTAATATTATTTTAAATAATATTTGCATATGAAACTATCTTATATTTTCTTACCCAAACTCTTCTCAAAGGTATAATCTGCCATTTCAAGCTCCTGCACACCACGCAGTGAGCCCATACTGTTCAGTTCTCCCGCCATACTCTGATCTGCTAAATCTGAAGCCTGCCTGGGAAGCACTGCAGATCACGTGGAACAGAGCATGGTATTCTGGGACAGATGGACTGCTAGAGCATCTAAGGGGCTTTAGGAGTGATGTACCAGAGTAAGTTAATTTACTCATGTGTATGTGTGTTTTTGAAGTGGAGTGTTTTTTCAGGGGCTTTGAAAATTTCACTTGATTTAATTTTGTTGTGCTTTTATTGATTTGTTTTGGTTAGCCTTTATTTATTAGCATACAAATTGTATTGAGCACCAGGAGATTTAGGCAGTAAATCTGGTTCATCTTAAGAGTTAAGATAGGTTGCTCTCAATGTTTGGAAACTTTAACAGCATATGACTTCGGTTTAGGACATTAGTCTTTTTAAATATATTTCTGCTGCTATTTTGTTACCAAGTTTAAAATGAATACAGACTCACTGGCCATAAACCTGTCTGGCTTCCTTAATGCTGAGTTAATGTTGTGGAGAATTTCAAGTTGTAGAAGCATGCATCTGTTCGTGCATTAAAAATAAAAAAGAATAAATAAATAGTATTGAGTAATTGATGGGTGTAGAGAACCAGTACTGAATAAGCCATTTTTATAACAAGCCATTGTTTAAAAATGCACTGTTCCATCTGCACTGGTGGAAGAATAAAGATAAAATAAAGACAAACCGAATGTCATGTGGTACCCCATATAGTACATAGACCATAAGTAGATGACACATCTTTTTATTGCGTTGTCGTTGCTGGTGTAGTCCAAGTCATGAATTACTTATATAAGCCTATTGCATTTAATGAATTGATCAATGTTATTACTGATTTAATCTGAAAACCTATTGCACAAATTCAGGACAGAGTTTTGTTGAATTATTTGTATTTGTAAAAATATAAAACAAGTTACCAAACCCTATACTCCTCTCACCCTAAGGTTTCATAGCGATCTGGTGCTGTCTGAAACTCAGGCAATGGTTTTGCGGTTAAGCAACATCAGATCTGGTTTACAGGACTGCGTTCATGCAGTCCGTGACGCAAGCTCTCACAGCGCTGTGACCTTTGCTGTGACTAGAATGCACCTGTACCTCCTCATTGACAGACTAGCCCTCAAACCCACCGCTCAGAGCAGCAAAAGCATCCTGCAAACCCTTAGCTGGCACTCTGCTGTTGAAAGGTATGTACGCCTATGATCTATAGATTTGTTTGGTTTCATAACCTCAGATATGTGATTTGTGATCACCAGGCATGACTTTGCATGAGTTTGATGGATTGTGCTTGCATATCAAAACGCTGAACAATAAATGAGCTGACAAGATTCCTGACACAGAGCAGAACATTATTTTATCTTTGGCAAAAAATTTAGCTCAGAGATGGCACTGTTACTACTGGAAACTAAATACAGTACTTTTGTTTTGTTAAATGACTGTATGTCGCCAGATTCCCTGCTCCTTTATTAAGACATACATCACATATTCATGATTTATTTGCAATGATTTTGCTGACAATTTAAAATTAAACAACAATCTTAATATTGCAATGATTTCAACGCGCTTTGTATTTGCCTTTAAAAAAGAGAGAATCATTAGATGACAAATTTTTCAATTCTTGACGGAGATGTCAACTTCATTTGATTTAAAGCTTTGCTTGGAACTACTTTCATTAGCTGAGAAATATAGACAAAATAACTGGTCATATGGTGTTTAAGATCAAGTAACTTACATTTTAGCTTCTTGTTATGTTGGCTTGACAAATCCAACATACTGTTATTCTCCAAACTTTGTTTAGGATGTTTTCAAAATCTCCAAACCAAAGCCAAACTTTCTTGTAGAAATTTCGGGCTACATCCACCAAACTTGACAAAGACCTTCAGTCGGTTCTAGAATAGTTTGCAATGCCTTTGACGGAATGTTCAAATGGGCCAACAGAATACTTGATACTTAATTCAAACTCCAATTGTCAAAAATTCAAATATAAACAAACCCACAAATGGCATTTAATGTGCTTTAAGTTACTATTTCTCTCTCTCTCTCTCTCTCTCTCTCTCTCTCTTATGGCTTATCTGACTGAATGAGACCGTCTGTTTGACCATCTAGCTACCTGGCTGTTTGTCTTACTGTAATGTTTATTTATACACTAAATTTTAAACGTTTAAAACTAGCTTTTAATACTGCGCCTGCTGGTACATGTTGGTACACCCATAGATATCTATATGTAGAGACATTATTAGCAGTTGTTCTTATGGGCCATGATATGTTGGCGCATCTGCCATATTGGAGATGTCAAGAGCCATCCATCAACACATGAAAGTAAATTGACCGACACGGTCTACAATAGTCAATATTTTAGATTATGTAGAAATTCCAGACGCAATATTGGGGGTGTTGATCTATCTCTCTTGGCAACAACCCCCCAGTCACTGGGCCCCTGAAATCCGTCCCTTTTTCCCGCCTTATGAGCGGCCCTGATTACACTTGTGATTGTGCTGTTTTGCCGTCTTACTTGTGTGATATATCGTAATTAACTAGATGTTTGTGGTATTTTAAGTCTTACATTATACATTTTAAATCTACTTTGAAGCTCTGATTGAAAGATCAACCATGCATACATTTCAAGATTATATGTCAAATATCCTCAAATGGCTGAAAAATAATGCTTATTGTTATGATCCATATCACTCAGCCCAATGCTTTTATCACCTTATAGATTCCTCATGGTGCGTCCAGCTTGCCATCAAGACGAGAGGCTTTTGGTGGACATTGTGTCATTCCTCAACACCTTCTTCAGGCAGAATCAATCTGAATCAGACCACCAGGACCTGAAATGGTTCTTAGAACTGCTCCTAAACCAGGTATTTTGAAAACACTAGAGCCATATACCACAACCATCAGAACCTGTTATACAGTAGATGAGTGCCTGTTTTTCTCTGAGATTGCTTTGCGGTCCTCTTAAAACAATAAAACCGTTTACCATCCTTGGTAATTGAATTCGGACACAGTGTGGTGTATTTATTAAGAGTCGCAGAAATAAATCACACTGCAGAGCAATAGAAATGCATAATTATCGTATTACCGCTTGTAATGGAGAGCTGTTCGTCAATTGTCTTTTTTAAAATGTTGTTATTCCTCAACAGAGACTTGGTTTTTGTTTCTCTCTTGGGTATTAATGGCTTTATTACCTTAAAGTTTCAGCTAGAGTTTCCTCCTACCCTACCTCGCATTAATGTGTACTGTATGTATGCAAACAATCCTGCCTTGACGGTTGGATTTGATGAGAAGCCTGGTGGGGGAGGTGGTGAATTGTAGAGCAAATCCACAGTCGCTGGAGTGTTTCTCAAACATCTGTGCCATCTAAACAAAATGATGGCACAATAGTTTTTTTCCCACTGCTTGCTAAAGCAAACATCCCTATTGTTGTTGCTCACACTTTTTATTATTCTTATGCCCCAAACATCAGTGTGTTACTCGTTCCACCATTTGTGAATAATACCTTAAACCGTGATCTTTATTGAGGAGAGGTGTTTAAGCAACAACCCAGATATGCATAGTTTCTACCTAGCACCACCCGAGCAACTACACAGAACACCTTAGCAATGCCCTAGCAAACACCCCAACAGGCAAGCACCACACTTATATGGTTCCAAAATGTGTAATTATAGTTTGTAGGTACAGATCTAATTTGCAGGTAGATTATATGCTGGATTGTGATTTATAGTGTTTTGCTGAGTGAAGAATTTGTAATGAAGCTGCTATTTTAACTAGTTTTTCCTGAGGCAGTGTGGTTGGTGGGATTACATTTTGTTCAACTTATTGTGGAGGTATCTGGTGGCTGTAAATTGACGGATCACATTGTGTGTGTGTGTGTGTGTGTGTGTAGGAATCACACACCCTGCTGAACTTGTTGCTGAGTGGTGACTCACAAACATACACAAATATCAAATCGCAGGAGGTGGCCGATGAGCTCCATGCCCACCTCAGTCACCGACTTCAAAGAGAACTGACAGGACTCTTCAACACTTTGCTTCTACGACTGACACACACTTCTGACAGGTAACACACACTCTCACAGTAGTGGATGACACATAAATGCAGGATAATGACTCCCTAAATCAGGGACATTGAATGACTAACTCTAACACACACATAATGACTCACTGACTCATTTAGCGACAGACTCACACTTACTGACTCACTCATCTTGCAGCCATATAACACATGCAGTCAACCATCAGCCAGTTCTATCTATAGAACATGCCCACACACACTGTGCCACCTGAGTACTTCCTTGGCCCTGTTTCATGTTTAAAGACTATAGAATTGAATTTTTTTCCCCCATCTTTTCTAATCATTTTTATTTGGGATGCACTGATATAAAAATTCTGTCCTATACCGATAAGACAGTAATTATTGACACATTATGGACAATAAGATATAAATGGAAAATATTTTATACATTATGCCTAGTATAGTTTAGACATACATGTGAAATGTCAATGAAATAAGTCAAATATTTTGTTTTCACAACAGAAATATGTTTTTACATTTCAAAGAAACCGTGAAGGTTGTGTACGTTTCTTTATGTTGTAAACTTAGCTCATTTTATGCATAATCACGCACAGCACTGACATCGTAAAAAGGGAAACTGCTATATAAGTGATATATATTTGCTGGAAACTTTTGTTTTCTTTTTAATTTGGCGCTAGATGTTGGCAAATCTTATGTCTAAAAAAGGCAAAAACAAGAGTAAAAAATACATAAAAAAGTAATATCGTCCAATAACCGATACAGTGGTAATTTATCGCTCAACACTACTTTTAATCCGCTGTGCATTTTAATTAAAACTTCAAACCAAGTGTATTCAAAAGCTAGAGTAGGTTGAGCTTACTGTGCGCCTGTGGTTTGTGGGAGTTAGAAAACACTCAACCACATCTGTTTGCTCCCTAAAACAGGCTTATGGAAACCATTTAGGCAGACAAGGCAGATTTGTTATTCCAAAAATACACCCCTATTTTCTCTTTCCTCCCAATACATGCATAAACAATTTTACTACTCCCATGTGGAGACCTCTACCTCTACCTGCCATCAGGGGAAACATACAAATGTAATTATGCTTTTGATTTAATTGTGTTATTTATGGAATAGCTCGTTGGAAACCTCCTTGAGGATCTGTAAATTGAAAACCACCGCTATTTGTTATTGATGTATCAAGGCCCTGTAATGCAAATCTGATTTACCAAGACATTTCCCTGCATACATTTGTGATTTATGACATGCAATCTAACAGGTATCATTCTGTCAATAAAGCAAAGTATTTTAGAATACCATTGTGAACATGTTCATTTGCAGTATTCATTTACATTAAAAGGACTAGATTAGAATCAAACTTTATCACCACACCTGTCGAGATTTGAACCACTAATTTATACCACAGGCAGAGAGATATTGAGAGAGAATATCTATGAGTAGTGCTTGCTAATACTTTTCTAAACAGTCAGACTTGCAAAAATCCCACCAACTTGCATTATGGGTGGTATCCAAATATTAGAGAACACACTCACGTAGCCCTAGCAACCATCCAGAACACCTTAGCAACAGCACAGCAACGCCCTGGTGACCTTTTTGCATGGAAAAGCACCATTCATATGTACACCATTCATATCACATCTGGTTTTCTTTCTCTCTCTTTTCATCCATGTCTTAATTAAGGATGAGTGAGTTGTTATCTGGCCCATTTGCCTCTGAGCTGTCTCTACGCCTGCTGCAGGGTCTGCGTTTGTCCGACGCACCTCGCTTCTACGGCCTGCCCTCTCTTGAGCGCACACTCAGGACCATGGCACATGTGACTGCCCTACCAGGCTGGAGCACAAAAACACCCAGCATAGAGCCACAGACACTCTGCCTCAAGTACCTCAGTGGCCTCCTGGAGGTATGAACACACACATGTCTGACTCCAATGCCTCGGTCATACACTACAATATATTGTGCACAGATTTCATGCACTTCTTGTTGCTCTCTGCCAGATATAACAATAAACACGCACACATTTTTTTCTCTCAAAACTGGTCCATGAGTTCAAGATGTTCTCAAACACTTGAATCACTACTGGCCAGCCAGCCCTAGTTTCAGATCATCTAATGTCTTTACATCTATATGTCTCTATAACTCAATTACACCTATCATAACTGCTGAAAAACATTAGATTCCGATTACATAAAAAAAATAAAAATAATTACTTGTCCTTGTTTTTGTTGGTCCTCCCTAAATAGTACATTAATGACAAAATTGCTTTTTTTACTCAAAAGCAGTAAATAAAAAAAATTAACATACATTTTCCTGACTGATTCGTTTCTCAGAAACAAGATGAAACTCTATTTACTCTTTCCACAATGCAAATGATGATTGTCCTGATTTGACTTGTCTTCCCAGGTCATCTCCTCATTTTATGTAGATTTGGGAGGAAACTCAATGTCTTTCATGGGCAAAGGAGTGACGAAGAATGCAGTTATCTGCCTGCTTCACCTGTCACATGAGATGATGAAGGACAGTAAAAATGAGGTCAGGATTACCATGTTTCTTCTGGATTTTAGAATCAAGTAGCGGTCAGCAGATTTTGGTTTTTAATGGCCAATGCTGATATCTAGAAAGCAGGGTGGCCGATGACCATTGTTGAAATTGTTAAAAAAATTATTAAATGTATTTTTACTCAAGAATATTTTAAAAACAGAAAATGTACATTATCTGTTGTTAGTGTTGCCAGAAGATTTGGAATTTTTTGCTCATGCTTCATGCATAAGCCTCTATATGTAGAGTTTGTCTGTATTCAAGGACTGGATATCTTTGTGGTCTCTGGGCCGAGAGCAAAGTTCTGAAGAGCAAAGTGCCGCCCAACTTGGATTGGCCTGGTTAATTCCCTTGTGGGTGGACCGTGACCCTGAGGTGGGATATATGCACACATACAGTTCATGATAAACAAACATTCAGACACACATTTTTAATAGCAAGTGTAAATTCAGACAATGTTGCTTAAAGGGATCATTTACCCAAATGAAGACATTTGAAGAAAAATAGAAAAATATCTCCGCTCAGTTGGTCCTTAAAATGGAAGTGGATGGTGATCAGACTTTCTGAGACAGACAGTCAGCATAAACGCCATCCAGACGACTCCAGCTGTTAAATTATTGTCTCCTAAAATGGTATGATCACTTTTGGTGCAAAATAATTATAATTTAAGTAGAACTGGGTGATTAATAAAATGTTATTTTCAATTACGATTTTTGCTTCCTACGATTATGAAAACAAGATAAAAGATTTTTGAGCCACAGTTCATTTCACAATGAAACACCCTGGCATTATATCTTTAAACTGTCTGTTATTAAAGTTCAAATAATAAGGAAGCGGGTTATGAAAATAAACTCAGAAACTGATAGATTGAATCTTCTCCCGGCTGTGCACACTCTGGTGTAGTGACGCTCGTCACTCGTACGCATTTGCTGTAGCTAGATTATAACGTGATGGCTCGCAAAGTAGTGAATCATAATATATGTGTCACGTTCACTGTGTGTATATTATCAAGAATATCGGCAATACGCAGCTCTATTAAGAAGAGAAAGTTTATTTTTCATTTTATTGGATAAGGTATCTCATGAACTCACATACTGCTGCTGACCAGAAGTGATAATTTAGAGTTAAAAAGTACTTAAATATTTATCTTTTTCACACCAAAAGTGATCGTGATGCTTTAGAAGACATCAGACTCCAGAGTGAAAGCTCCTAATTAGAAGGGATTATCGGGCTCAAGCGAGTAATATTCTGCTGGTCAGATAGTCTCAACATAAATAGAGTTGAATAGCATGTAGACTTTTCTTTAAAACTGTTGATGAACGGTCTCCTTTCATGTCTTTTTACCTATAATAAAGCATTAGTTACATGACAGTTATGGGCGCTTCATTTCAACTCATAAGTTTCACTATGTTTTATTTTATTATTAAGATTTTTGCTGATTGCAGTCATTAGTAATTCAAAACTGTTAAGCATACATGTAATAATGTATAGTTGGTGGAAGCCTTATTTTAAAAAAATATATTTTTTTTTTTATAATTTCCCCAAGCACCCCATGCCCCCCTCAACCGAGCAGATGCTGAGCACTGAAAATAATGGGAATGATGATCCCATGTCTGTGCCAAAATTGCCTGCCAAAGAGCCCATGGCATGTAGCACTGCCAAGCACATGTGCTGAGTCTAAGCAAGTGAATACGTGTGTATTTGTCTGCCTGTAGGTACGCTGTGCCAGCCTGGCTGTGGGTGCAGCTCTGAGTTCACTGGAGAGAGGATGTGTGGCGCTGTCAGCGAGTTGCCAGAACATTTCTGGCGGCCTGTGGGCCACGGTACTCAATATCCTGCTGGAGAAACAAGAGTGCAGTATGGTGCGCAGGGAGGTGAGTCTATCCAGTTGTAGTCAAACAGACATACTGGCTTGAAAGGTCTATGTGTGGCTCCACAGCCTGTAGAATGGAGATCTTGATACATAATGTAAAAATATTAGACATAAGAGGGTTTGAAAGGTGTTCACCCAAAAGTAAATGTTTTTACATGGTTTACTCACTCTTATGTTGTTCCTTCCATACGCACATGATTATTTTTCTTCTTCTGTGCAACACAAAATGATCAGAATGTCTGTCTCGGTCACCATTCACTTTCAGTGTATGGAAAAATTATGCAATGAACGTGAATGGTGACTGATCAAGCTGTCTATCATTCTACCTGACATCATCTTTTGTGTTCCACAGAAGAAAGTCACACAAGTTTGGAATGACATTAGGGTTAAATGATGACTGATGACTGTCATTTTTGAGTGAACCAACCCTTTAATTACCTGTTCTTTCTGATCTGTAATCATTGTTGATTAGTTATATGTGTGTGCTGTGCACAGAGAACCTTATTCAGTGACATCACTTTAAAATAGCAACAAACACATTTGTATGACAAAACACATTTGAAAAGTGGTGGTGGGCACAGAGCTGGCTACAGTAGGAAAATGCACAATCCAAGTCATGTTTGGTTTGTTTTGATTAATGCGAAAATCGAAATGCAGCTTATGTCAAATTTACATTTTAATCCTTTTCTGCCTACAATAAAATGCATTACATAAAATTGGGCTTTTTGTCTGATTGATTGAAGAAATAATTGACATATTAATCAATTGACAGATTTAAAACCCTATATCTATTCTCTAGTTACATCAGACAAAGGAATTCCATTATATCTGATGCAATTCCACAGAGAATCCAGCCAGTATGCATTTACATTCATTTACAACAAGATGGCAGTGTTGCTGACTTTTTATGTTTCCACTCTCCACAGGCAGCGTTTATATTGCAAAACCTCCTTGTGATGCCAATGCCTGCAAATGCAGAAGAGGCCAAAGAGGGTGCCTGGCAGGTATGTTTACAAGAGAACAGACTAAACCTTGAGAATTGAATATCTATAACAAACAGTCTTAAAAGCTTTGTAGACATAACAAATAAGTCTATATTGATTTCTGACGGTTGTGGTTCCTGAAGGATTATCTCTTTTTCCCTTGTTTTCCATTTCTTTCATTCTTTTTCTTCTCCTTTGCCTCCCAGAGTCCCTGTGTCCATGACGAGGATTCAGGCTTGTGTCTGGTTGGGCTTCCTGCCCTGCAGGCTCTTTTGTACCACTGCCAGTTTTTTGAGAGCATTGCCCAGATGGTGAAGTGCTGTTACACGGGCAGACAAGCCTTCACTCTCAGCCCCCCTCCACCACCAGACAATGTCACACAGGGTACGGTGTCCAGGTGCCCAGAGCACTGGCAGCTATTAGTAGATGTCTGACTCAGTGGTCCCCATATGTTTATACGCATTATTAATGCTTCTGCATTACTGAGACTGACTGTGGGTGGTGTGCTGCTGCATATTTTAAAGAGTGTTTGCAATTGGGATTCACTTGTTTGCAATTATCAGAACAGAATTTATAATAAAAGTAAGCTGTTAGATCTATTAATTATTCCAGTGTATATAAATGTGTGGTAAATATTGCTGTTTTAGCTGCAGATGTGTGTGTGTGTGTGTGTGTGTGTGTGTGTGTGTGTGTGTGTGTGTGTGTGTTTCTATAGACACAGATCTGAATGATTCTTTGAAGCACTGGAGAAGGATGCTTGCTCCTCTAAACCAAAGTCAGGGCTCAGGATCCATATCCACCTCCAGCACTCTGGTCAGTAGGTATAGGAATTGATGGTCGATGCAGATATTGTATCTAAAGATTAGGGTGGCTGATGGACATTATTATGCCCCTATATACAGTATAATGAAATGTAATATTAGACATATTATAAACATATTTAAAACATAAAAAACCTATTGAAATTACCCAATGTTTACTCAAAGCTCACTCCAGCATATTTAAAAGCAGACAATATTCTGTACATTTGTATACATATGATTTCAGAACTGCTCAATGGTACTGCACTTCAGTTTTATATATATAAGTCTATCACTACACTAAATATTTACAGTACAACAGAAAAAAAATAGCTTTTATTTTCAGAAAATATATATGATTTGTGCAACAGTTCTTCAGTGAATAATCAACCTTTCACAAATAAGTAATTAATTCATATCTCCCTTGAGTATGTAAAGAGTTTTTGGGTATTGTATGTCTGTGTTGTTTTCAGATTGTTCAAATATCTGTGGTCCTTTTTTGTGTTTCAGATAACGTCAGGTAGCTCTAGTGGGACTCATTCTCCATTTCCGACCTCCTCTGCAGTCCAGGACATTCCAGTCAACAGACTCACTGCTCAGGGTGTGATTGCAAAAAAATACTGGACATTTTTCAGATAACTGAAGTTGAGTGGAATGTCTTTCAGTCTTCAATGATTTGAGACTTTCTGCTCTACTTTGTTTGTCCTGTAGGTCAGAGTGACACAGACAGCTCAGACTCTGCCCTCTCTCAAGAGTCCCACCCAGCGGGGAGGTCCGAACCTGTTGCCATAGCAACCCCACAGCTGTTGCTAGCTGTTTGCGGCCTACTGGACAACCTGCTAGCTGTGCTTCCTGAGTTTAGTCTATTGGCTCTTAAACAGAACCAAATATTGGAGAGCATGGTCAGGTTAGAGAGACACTTGCACACAGACAAAAACAGATATTCCTTCCCCATTTCAACATTCTGGCATTATTTATATTTGTTTGAGTCATTATGCTGACATTAGTGAATCTATCTAAAAGACTTTCTGAGCCTTTTGCATGCATTGCACATAATGTATCACATATTGCTGACCAGTATACTCCTCTCACCTCATTTTCACACACATGTGCACACACACAAAAAAAAATAATAATCTTGGGTTATCTGACAACACTTTATCACAAATACATCCTGGCTGCCATTTTTTATTAATTATTTTAACCCATTTTACTGACCCTAGCTGATAATTAGCTTCATAATGTTACTAGCTTTGTCAAGCAGCTTTATACTTGCCATGTTACCTTGGAGAACTATTTACATCAGCAGAATTCACAACAGCAATGTACAGAAATAAAAGAAACACAAATGTCTATATTTGTAAGGCAGAAAAACACATGTACATGCTAGTGACTGTTCTTTTAACTGACCAGAAGCTCTTGCACTCTGGATCCAGTCATTAAGCCGTCTTATTTATTGAGGCCTGTTACCTCTATGGTCTAACAGAATCTTATTATATTATATTGTAATATTCACACCATGTTTGCGTTATTGGGTTACATGCTAATTTGAAACTTATCATTTTACATTGTTACATTTTATCCACAGTATGTCACATTTTTGTCTGGTTTGAACTTAAATGTTACATTCAATACAATTTATGTCATTTTTCTGAGTTGGGCTGCTTGACTTACTGTTGGTTTTGTGTTTCAGTGTGGTGGATGCAGCGGTCATAGCTCAGTGTGTGAATGAGTTGAGGACACCTCTTCTCTCAGCTGCTATGGAAGATGCTAGACACCAGGTGCATTATAATTTATTGTACACACACACTCCTATCAGTAAATGTACTGCCCCTTGTATTCAACTACTTCTGGTAGAATAGTATGATGGTTTTGCAGGTTTGTGAAACCAAGGTGCTCTGTGTGTGTATTTGTTGATTGGAAATTTTGGTGCTCATTAACACTCTTTCTTTCTCTCCACCCCCCACGACCCAATGCATTTGTTTCTCCCTCAGATGCTGACTAGTGTGTATTATGTGCAGAGTTTGTGCAAGCTCCTGCAATCAGCTGCAATGCACAGTGAGGATCTACCGTTCCAGCAAGAGCTCTTCAAACCCCTGCTGAATAACCTCATTTCCATCCTCACTCTGCCCGTCAATGACTTGGGTATCCACTAACACAACTGGCAACCCAAGGAATAGTTTACCCACAAATTAAAATTCAATAATAATTTACTCACACTTGTGTTTTCCAAACCCGTATTATATATGGGGGCTGAAGTTTCAAAGAAGAAGCACAAAAAATTGATTGTAAAAGTGGTCCTTTTCACTGATATATTCCATGTCTTCTGAAGCCAGAGGAACAGACTGAATTTAAGTAGTTATTCACTGTTAATCTTGATATCCACCCTACATCAGCTCTCCTTGGAGTGTTTATGAGAGAAGTAGCAAGGAATATGTTGATCCTGTTCACAAACCACTCTTAAAGATTAATTTACAAACTTTCCTTGTCCTTTGTTAACTTGAAAGTTTCAGTCCCCATTCATTGTAATTGCATTGAAAAGAGCAACCAGTATATTCTTCAAAATCTTTAGTTTGTGTGTGTTCCACAGAACAAACGTTTTAGGGGTCTAAGTGGTTTTAGGTTTAATTTTTGGGTGATCTTACGCTTTCAGCGAGTCAGTAAACCTCAAAAATCATTCAAACGGAACCTTCAAATGAACTAAAAGTGAGTTTTATACGAATGTGTACTTATTTTGTTTGTCCTCAGATGTGCAGACCCAGGGTGCAGTGCTTCACACCTGGGCGGACGTGTTGATGCTCCTGGCTACTCTGCTGTACAGGAACCAAGCTGCGGTCGGCCCATCTGTCGGTGTGGCACTGGGGAAGCACTGGCAGCGTTTTTCAGGTGACACACACAAGTGCACACACTAAAATTGGCTACAAGGGTGGAGACAGGCAAATGCAGAGGGAAGGCATAAAGAAAGAAGACTGTAAAGAGAAATTGATAGCAAACATGAAGAAAGTGCGAAGGGAAGGAGTGATAAATGAGAAGAGAGATTGAGGAGTTTTGATGGGAGATGGGAAGGTTGTATAAACATTGAGTAAGAAAGAGACAGCTGAGGAGACCGAAAGATGGAGACAGATGCAGTGGGAGGCCAGCTCATTATGACTGTATGTGTGGATGAGTGTATGTGACAGACCGGGACAGAGACAGGTAGAACAATCAGTCTGCTTTAGATCTGATGGATGGGGTAGAAATGCTGGAACAGGTGGGTGGGCAGTAGACTCGCTGACTTGCCTGGAGGTATCCAGGCTTTGGAAGCAGTTTTAAAAGCCTGTGAGTTTGGAGAGACTTTTCGTTAGATGTTCCCCCTTGGTGACGATTGTTTGTTGTGAAGTTTTGCATCTTTTGAATCTTCTTGTCTGTGAGTTTGAGCAAAGCTCCAAAAACTAGATATTAGAATTCTTTACATTTAGTCTCTGCCCTTGTTTGTCCCTGCTCAGACACTGTCCAAGTATGTTTGGAGCACGGGGGTGCAGAATCTCCAATCTACACCTCAGCCATGCAGTTTCTGTGTGTGCTTTTCACGGAGGAGTCCAAGAGACGATCAGGAGGCCACAAAGAGGATCAGCCCAGCTCCAGATCCACTTTAACTGCAGTCTTGTCCTCTGAACCAGGAGAGGCCATGTGTAAACTACTGCTAGAGGTAACACAGACTGCAGTTTGGATTGCTGGTTCTCAACTGGTTGATCGTCACCCAAAAATGGGTTGCAGCTATGTTCTATATGAGTCACAGAGTGGGGGGATAAATGCAATGTAATGCAACTATATGCAAACAATAAAATGCAACTCATCATGTAGTCATGCATAGTTAGGATAAAAAAATAATAATGGGCTTATCAATTTTCTAAAAGATGGGAGTAAACACTTGCCACATTGTTTATTCACCATAAAGGCTGTGTCAAACTCAATGGCATTTTTCCACATTTATGTCACTTGGTAGCCAATTTAGGCACATGGCTTGTCAAAATAGACAGGTTGCTTGACATGCATGACATGTCATATTCACCAGACTAATACTGTTGTTCAAGCATTTCCAAAATTGCCTGTACAATTATGTACAATGTAAAGTTTGGGTCCTAAACAATACCAATTGAGAATGACAGGTTTAGATTGTAATCTACATGATTCACTTGACTGATGATGTCTCAAATACATATTTTCTTTTAAATCAATATCCAGCGATATGAGAAGATTCCATTCCCAGACCCTCTGAAAAAGGTGACGGCCAAAGCGCTAATGTCTCTTTTAGCCTGCAGCCCCAGTGCTCAGAGTTATGCATGTAAAGGTAAAGTCACTTCATTGTTTTTCTACATAATCAGACGATAAGGAACTAGCAAAAACTATTCATTCTGAAACTGTCCTGGTTATTGCGTTACAACCAATAGAACATTAACCTTTGACTGCCCATGTTTACATATCAACACCTTCTGGAGAGTTCACCCAAAAAGGAAAGTTCTGTCATCAGTTGAAAACCCAAATGACATTCTTTGTTCTGTGGAACACAAAAAGGAGATGTTAGGTAGAATTGTTAATTCAATGCAATAAAAGTAAATGGTGACTGAGTTAAACATTCAGCTTAACATCTCAGAAGAAAGTCATAAGGTTTACAACAACAAAAGGGTGAGTAAATAAAGACTGAATTGTCAATTTTAGGTGAACTATCACTTTAAAAGTACAATAGCCAAAACAGAATCAAAAAGAGGATGGAAAATAGCCAAGTAAAACTAACCATGAGTGCAAATAATCCATTTTGTGCAAATAAGCTTGACTAGCATTATTAGTCAATAGAATATTGCTCCTTAAATAGATAACTGCTCCACTACCACGACTTGGGGGAAATCACACATACAGATTAATTTCTGTCCCATATGACATCAAACTTCTGTCTAATGCTTGATGTCACTGTGTGATGGATGAGTGCATAGACAGAAACTTGTCTGTTCCTCCCTCTTCAGCTGGTGTGATTGACAGCTGTCTGGAACGCATGAAGAACATTTACGCAGAGCTTCACCTGGAGTCTGTGAAAGCAAGCAAGCGTGCTCACAGGAGGAAGGTATGGAGGGTTCCCACAACATGACAGCCAGCTTCAACTTCAGAAACACTGAAAACTTGAAGTCGATGGATGGGGGAGGTAGAGGCGGGTGAAATGGAAGACACTCTGCTATCACAGATGTGACAAAAAAAAGACCAAACTGGGGCTCCTCTAATTCATATGATTTAACAATTTCCTTATTCTGATACCACTTTACTATAACTTTCAGTACAGTGACAATCATTATTAAAGTTCTTCCACAGCTGCACTGTATTGATTTTCCACATATGCCGTTTACAGTACATGCAGAGTGTCTTGACAACAGCAAAGCAGCTCTGGTGCAGCATTTTATTTTGACCTAACTTAATTCTTTAACACTATTCTTTTGCTTCCTTTATTATTTCCAGTTAATACTTTACAAATCATTAGTGAAAATCCATTATATATGTGGTTAAATATGTCATTAAACATTTATTCCTGGATCAATATCCGATTAACCAATCAGTGCCCTCTGATTTTAGAGGTAGGGCAGTGATTGGCTAGTAGGAATGTTGTTCGAAGAACAACAGTGGTTGTTCATCCAGGAATCCATGCCCTACTTTAGTAAAATATTTTGTGCTACATGAACAACTGATCTGTAAAGAATTATGTAATGTTATTATGAATCGCAACATATTTTTAATACAAACAATGAAGTTAAACACAAATGTATGTGAATACTAATCAGACTTGCATACCAGTGTAAATATATTGGTATCAGCATTATCTCTTGTTATACCAGCTCTCTCTTTGTTCAATGTCAGCAGGTTGAGAACAGCATGAGAGAGCTTAAGATGATTCTAGAGATACTGCGAAATTGCCTCTACCAACATAATGAATGTAAAGTAAGTCAGCTCTAATAACCCTCCCTGTGCTGATTATTTCACTGGTTACATTCATCATACTGCAGACATGCTCACGGGGGTCTTCTGGGTTTGAAGCAGAAACCACAGTCTTTACAAGAAAATCTGCACAACAAACAAGATGAGAGTGATCAGTCATGTGAATATTTCTATGAAGTTGATGTGAAGTCAATAAACCTGAAGTTGTTGCATGAATATTTCACCAATAAATTAGCCTAATTTACAGCTTTTCCATGAACATTTGAGAAGCACATTTGTATTTTTCATATCTAGGACTTAGTTTATCCCAAAATGTAATAAATTAGTCACCCTCACATCGTTCCAATCACATGTTATTTTCTTTCTTCTTGAAACACAAAAGGAGATCATAGATTGAATATCCAAGCTTCTGTTTTCCATATAAGGTAAATGAATGGTGATTTCAAAAAGAACAAAAAAGCACCATAAAAGGATCATAAAGGTAATTAATATGAATGCAATATATTACAAGTCTATTGAGAACTCTAGCCAAGGAAAAGATTATCAGTGAATAATAGCTTATATTACCAAGGTTAGCCAATTTGCAAGGCTATCGCATGACTTTAGAAGACTTGGAATATGTAGCATGAGTGGTATGTACTAATTTTATGATACTTTTATGTTGCTTTATGACAGGATAAATCGGAACTGCTTTTGTTAAATGGAAAAGACCAGCTTGGACATTCTGCCTAACATCTTTTTTGTGTTTTAAAGAGAAAATAAAATACAAGGGTGGAACAACATGACAATTAGTAAATGATGTCAAAATGTTCTCTTTTTGGGTGAACTTTTAAACTAATATTGTGCCGATTAAACTGATTAATTAAACCGTCTCACAGGTTGTAGCCACAGAGCTGCGTCTGGCGGTGGTACTGATGGCCTTGTGGCCCTGGATCTTGCTGGACGACCCCAGCATGATGGCTGCCCTGGAACTGCTGTGTGTTTACACAGCCAACTGCACAGCGGGTTAGTATGCGTGAAAGAAGTAGAAACGGGAGTGAGAGAAAGGGCACAAGAGACTGAAAGACGATTAGAAAGTGACAGACAGGGCGCTTGGATAATGAATGAGCTTTGTCTCCGTGCTTACTGTAACTCTCTCCATGAGTCATGTGGCGGTACAGTAAGGGCCATTGTGTGCCAAATACAAAGTTGACATGAGCCTGACAGTTAGAGAAGGAATTGTGTCAGAGTAACAGTATGCTGTCAGATTACTGGATGTCTTGGATGGAACAAGTGGTTTAAAGGGAGGCACTGCAGCATAAGTTATGATTTTGGTTGGACTTTATTCAATGTTTTGCAACCTCAGCTATGAAAATTTCATAAGACAGTTAACACATAACAGTTTTCTTTGGATTTTGGTCTTTCTCCATTCAAGTAGATATAAGCTGTACTGGTATGACTAGAAATCAGCCGTAGATTTTACGGATATTGTTGCCAAGTGACCTGTCTTTCTTTAAATGGACTTTGTTCACATTTTAGTATTTTAGTAAATATTTGAAAAGTTGGGATATTTTCTGTGAGAACTATATCACTGATATTTAAATATCTGAATTTATGCATATTTAATATGATGAAAAATGTTCATATAAAAATGTTTGAACAGGTAAAGTAATTTACCTGTAAAGTGTATTTTCATCTCTAAAACTGAGAAGAAATTGGTATTCAAGCACTGAAATGGAAAGTTAAACGGTAATATTCACAAAAACTACGTGTGTGTGTGAGCATGTATTTATCACTTTGTGGGGACCAAATGTCCCATAAGGATAGTAAAACCCGAAATTTTTGACCTTGTGGGGACATTTTGTCGGTCCCCATGAGGAAAACAGCTTATAAATCATACTAAATTATGTTTTTTGAAAAGGTAAAAATGCAGAAAGTTTTCTGTGAGGGTTAGGTTTAGGGGTAGGGTTAGGTTTAGGGGATAGAATATTAATGTTTGTACAGTTTAAAAACCATTATGTCTATGGAAAGTCCCCATAAAACATGGAAACACAACGTGTGTGTGTGTGTTAAAGAGAGAGACGGTTATTCATGAAAGCATTTTGTGAGTGAAAGCATTTCTGTGTATGTGGGTATTTACTTGAACACAATGATTGCTCTGTCTTATATCTGAGTTCATGGAAAGTGGTGCTTTGGAACAGGATGTGGCTTCACACATGTAAAGAGGTGCAATGCATGGGCGTATGTCAGTCTGTACATATAACTCTTTGTGTGGGTGCACAACTGTGTGTGTTTATGTGTTTTGCCTTATATGCGACTGTATCTTTGTGTGTATGTGTTGGGCTGTCACTATGGTTTAACAGCATTGTGCTACAATAGCGTGCTGTCAAATGTGGTGATTCTCAAGGTCTGTATGCGCAGCAGGTGATGTTTAAAGTTCATGAGGTTGGTTCTTTAATTATACAGTCAGGCCTTGGGTAAAACAGCACATTTTGCCCTCCATATCCTTTCCTGTGTCACTTACACTGGCGGCCAAAAGTTTGGAATAATGTACAGATTTTGCTCTTATGGAAATACATTTTTACTTTTATTCACCAAAGTGACATTCAGCTTTCACAGTGTATAGTCAGGACATTAATAACGTGAAAAATTACTAATACAATTTGAAAACAAATGTTGAGTGGGTAGAATTCAATGAGGCTGTCAGCTGAGGACATGTGAGGTGTCTATTTATCGAACTAGAGACTCTGATGTACTTTTCCTCTTGTTTATTTGTACATCTGGGCCTTCCACATCTCTTTCTGTCCTTGTTAGAGCCAGTTGTCCTTTGTCTTTGAAGACTGTAGTGTACACCTTTGTATTACATTTTCAGTTTTCTTTTTGGCAATTTCAAGCCTTTATTCCTCAAAACAATGATTGGCTGATGAGTTTCTAGAGAATGCTGTTTATTTTTTGCCATTAAGACATGCCAGTCTAATTGCATACTGTGGCAACTCAAAAACAAACACAAAGACCATGTTAAGTTTATTTAATGACTCAAATGGCTTTCAGCTGTGTTTGCTATAATGGCAATTGATTTTCTAGAACCAAATTAGCTATTTAGCATGATTACTCAAGGGTAAGGTATTTGAGTGATGGCTGCTGGAAATGGGGCCTTTCTAGTTTTGATCAAAAATGACTTTTTTCAAATAGTGATGGTGCTGTTTTTTACATCAGTAATGTCCTGACTATACTTTGTGGTCAGTTAAATGCAACTTTGGTGAATTAAAGGACCAATTTCCTTCAGACACAGCAAAATCTGCACATTATTCCAAACTTTTGGCTGCCAGTATATATTAAAGAACTCATTAACCTGCAACACACAACCCTCATTCTTTCATCTGGCTGATTAATATTAGATGTAATCGGCAAGAAAAAATCTGCTTAGGTCTTTCAACAATCCACACTACCCAGGATAAATGATTTGTTTGCAAACATAATACTCTTTTAAAAAATATATATTTTTGCTAACCCAGCAGTGAGACTTTGAGTGGTTTTGACATTTCTTAATGCAACATTGTCAGACCTATAAAGGACATGCTTATTTTTATGAAAAAAAATTAAATACAGACTTTGATACAAAGCAGTTTCCATACAGTTTCAAAGCTCTTTATGTTACACAATCAGTGCAGAGTAGAACAATAATGGGTTGTGTGTGGTTTTATATCAACAGGCTTGTCGTTTCCAAAATGCTCATTTAAAATGTCATTTTTACACCTAGACTGAAATAAGTTTGCTTGTTCTATTTTGGGTCTGTTTGAGGTGGTAGTTGATGCATAGTGTCATTTCCTTTTTTTTTTTTTTTTTTTTATCAACATCAAGATTTTAGGTTAAACATTATATAAATATATATGGGAACTTGAAAATGTAAGGTGCAAGGTGAGACAAAAAAGGAATGTAGACCATTAATAGAGTTATGTTCAATGATATGGAAATAAACAATATTTTGACTTTTGAAGACACTTTTTGCATTGTTAAATACTTAATTTGCCTGTATTTGAATTGTCTGAATACTAATACTTATTATAATGATATTTATAATTTTAATAATCATATTCTAAATTACCTTTATTTGGGGGCCTTTCGAAGGAAATATTGATATGCCAATCGATTAAATAATCTGCACATTGTGTATTTAAACATTGGAATCGACTGGCAGACCTAATAATACTAATAAAATAATTATAAAAATGCTGCTTAAAGTTTTAGATGGAGTATAGCACTCTTTTTTTCCCTAAATCATGATCTCTCTCTCTCTCTCTCTCTCTCTCTCTCTCTCTCTAGCCCCTATTCTGTTTCAGCATGCAGTGCTTTATGTAGTAACAGCAGCAGTGGTGGCTCAGTTGAGTCTGTTCTTCCGAAGACGATTACAAATTCACTGATGCATGGGGTGATGAAACTGGCCTCACAGGTTGCCCCTGACAACCGCAGCATCCACAGTCTGGCTTTCTCATTGTTGGCCAACCTGGCCATCTCAAGAGACTGCAAAGGGGTATTGCAGAAGGTAACCAACCAGCTTAATCCCCTTTAATCTAGCAAACTGTGCATTTCTTATTTATTTCTTTTTCATGGCAAAGGCCATTTTATTTGTTGAAGGAATAAGTAAATTATTGTCACAGCGAACATATCCAAGTATATGACATTCAGTATGTCGGTGTGTTGGTGAATAAACAATGTATAGCACCATTCTAAATATTAGCCATTAATTATTTAATGAAGCATTTTTTCCCAAAATTGTTGATGTGATGAAAAATGTGGCAGATGATATGGGGTAAGATGTGCCAGTGACTCAACTTATATTGATAAAACTCTTTGCACCTAAATGCTGGACATTCTATCACTATTAATATTTCTTATTACAGATACTATTTCAAAATGTTGAGATTTTGAAAACAGCATTTAAATATTCTGATTATTAAACATTTTCCTGGCTGGTTTTTGAATCATGAATAATGCTAAGCAAAATAGTACTCTGGAATTGTGTTATATTTGAACGGTTAATTAAGAAAATGAATCATTATCTAAACCCAACCCCCTTTCGTCTCACTCTCTCCCCAGAGTAATTTCCTGCAGCACTTCCTGTCTCTCCCCATGCGTAAGACAGGTGGTCGGAGTGGTGGGCCGGCGGTGGAGCTGCTGTCACTCTGGCTCAGGCTGCTGCTGAATGTGTCCTTCGGGGAGGATGGACAGCAGATGATCCTCAGGCTGAGAGGAGCATTGGAGCTGCTGGTGGAACTGGCCCAGTCCAAACACTCCAGCTGCAAACCCACCATCCTGCTTATTCTCCATAACATCTGCTTCTGCTCCGCTAACAAGCCCAAAGTCCTGGCCAACGGTATGAGCACTAGTGTTGCAGGGATTAGACATAATAAGGGTTTTGCAGTGGTTGTAGAAAATGCCAGTATCTAATCGACATTGTGGGCATGGCTATCAGCAGTATTTTGGCATATATTGTCTGATTCATTGTCCTAATTAATATATCTGTCTATAATCTTGTACCTTTCGTGTTATGCTAATGTTTTTTTTTTTTTGCATACATTTTTATGTTTAATTTATACACATGAATTTTACATTTGAATTTTTTAATTTTGATTTCCAGGCCTGAAAATGTCATGAAAATTAATGAAATCTTAAAGGTCATAGAAAAGTCTTATCAGAATATCTCTGAAGTGAATATTTTTTAAGTTTAGCTTAGCTTTAAAATATTTAATCAGCTAGAAATTGGTCTCTGTGAGTGCAACCTTTAAAATGATAAAAAAAATAAAATAAATGTATCAAGCCATTTGAAATTAATTGTTCAAAAAGTGCAGAGGGTTCCCATGGTCATGGAAAACCTGAAAATACATGGCATTTTCTTAATTGTGCTTTGTAGACCTGGATAATAGTGGAAAATTGGTAAAATCTAAAAAGTCAGGGAAAATTCTGTAGTGAATACACATTTTCTTGGTTTCCTGTACACTAAAATATCTGATTGGCAAACCATAGTGATTTGTAAGTTAATGGTTCTTTTGAGTCAACAAATAGGTAAAAATAGTTCACAAAACCGTTCACAAATCAATCATTCGCCAATCGGTCTAAATCAAAATGACTTAAAAATCTGTATCCAGTAATCATTGGTCAAAAAGGTTGGGACCCCTGGGTGTAATGAAGATGCAAGACTGTTGAGGTTGGGTGAATTTAAAAGAATAGTTCACCCAAAAATGAAAATTCTCTCATCATTTAATCACCCTCATGCCATCCAAGATGTGTATTACTTTCTTTTTTCTGCAGAACACAAATCATTTTTTGAAGAATATCTCAAATCTGTAGGTCCATGTAATATAAGTATATGTGTGCCAACATTTTGAAGCTCCAAAAACATATAAGGGCAACATAAAAGTACTCCAGATGACTCTGATGAGTGTGAAAAACAGATGAATATTTAAGTCCTTTTTTTACTATAAATTCTCCTCCCTGCTCAGATAATTTTCACTTTCCCATTCTTCTTCTGTTTCTGCTGATTCACATTATTCATGCTTATCGCCCTCTACTGGGCAGGGAAGACAATGTATGAAAAAAAAGATATGGATTTAACCAGTGGAGTCATGTGGATTACATTTATGCTGCCTTAATGTGGATTTTGGCACCCATTCACTTGCATTGTGAGGACCTACAGAGCTGAGATATTCTTTAAAAATCTTTCTGCAGAAGAAAGAAAGTCATACACATCTGGGATGCCAGGAGGGTGAGTAAATCATAAGATAATTTTCTTTTTTGGGTGAACTATCTCTTTAAGACTACCTTTCCAAATGTGGTCAACCACACACATATGTTTTACTCTCACTGCAGCACAGACAAACTCTGAACTCTGGATGTGTCACAACAACCACGATGGAGTGATGGAGTTTGCACATCAAACCAACATTTCCGCCCAACTGCTTTTTTTTAGAAAGTGAAGGGGAAAAGATCATTGACTTGAAATGGCTTGAATGCACACACCAAACAGTGTAAAACGCTGTAAAAACACTACTGATAATATCAGTAATATAGCCTATTGTTACACACAATTACAGTAGACAACATGCCTTTTTATTTCAGATAAAGCCGTTGAGATGCTGGTCTCTTGTTTGAGCAGTAGTTCATCAGATGTACGTACCATAGGAGCGTCTGCCCTCTGGGCTCTGTTGCACAACAATCAAAAGGTATTGTTATTTATTCAAAGGCATCCTATCATTATATATTGATTAAATAATTTCTTGCAAATAGTTCAGGAAAAATGGGGGATACTCCAAAAATACACATTCTGTGATATGAGAATTGTATGTATGGCTTTCCTGCTTGGAATGCAAAAGGATCAATTTTGAGTAATTTACTGGTCGATCTTTTCCATGCATTTACAATAAATGGAGAATGTATGTAAATGGAGACTAAATGTAGTCTATATGATGTGTGTGTGTGTGTGTGTGTTATTTCTAGTCTTCTGAAGGCATACAATAGCTTTGTGTGTAAAATGCCAAAAATGTTGGTACTGTTAAGAGTCAAGCAGCAACAAGATGTGACACAAGAAACTTAATGTTCATGATCATTTTTATAAAGACAAATTAAATGTGAGTGTCATCTCATGCACACTGTCTTACCCTTTATCTTCCTATCCTGCACATCTCCTCTTACAAAGGCAAAGGCTACTTTGAAGTGTCCTTCCATCAGACTCAAACTTGAAGAGGCATTCGCATCCGCCAGGAAAGGTAGGAATAAATTCAGTTTGATCATAGGAGAGCCTCTCATTTTTACCTCTCAGATGGTACTACAGAAGTATATTTATCTGGAATGGATCTTTTCTTGAGAATAATGTATTTTTTTGGCAATTTTCTATCTATTTCTTGCCCATAGATGCAGAGCAAAGCAGTGACAAACCCTTGAATGCCTATCTTCTCAAGTGCCTGAGAAATCTTACACAGATCTTCAGCTCTTAAGGGCCTCACCACTGATGAAGATCATGGTTGTCAAACAAGAATGTGAATGTTTTGGAACGTCTATTTATGTTTTTGTGTATTTAGATTTAATAGCACACTGTAAATTTAGATTTTTTTTTATCAGAAATGTGTCCTGTTTTTGTACTGAATCAATAAAATACATTTTTATACGCTAGACTCCTTTTTTTACTCCTACCGTCAGGTAGGTATGACTGGATGATGAAATATCTGATGTTATTTTATTGTCAAGGGGGATTTCAGAGATTGGTTTTAAAGTCTCTTTTAGTTTCAGTTGTGTAGGAAGGGAAATTCAGCCAATTATGGTTTGGTGAACTTAAAACCTCCCCTCTAACTGTGTTCGACTGGTTGAGGTGATTGCAGATTCTTGCAGCTGAAACAGAAAGTGGCAGTGGTCCCCATCAATGCGGTATTCATTCTGTCTCAGAGGAGCAAGATGGTGGCAGTACAAAAGGATTACTGGTACTTCTTGGTACTCATCATGTCGATCTATTTTCTTAAAGGTAACGTTTTTGGCACAATGTTAGACATTTTTAGATTAATTTTAAATGCTTTTGCGAGTTTGTTGTAAGGATTAGTTTTTTCCTAATTGAATATTGTGTATATTTTGTAGTCGGAATTATGAGTGGTTAATGAATGGTTAAAGTAACTGATTGATGAAAAGATGTACATCCTAGACTAATCACTTTATAATCATTTTAAAAATGTGCTGTCATTGTAAGTAACTTTGTATTTATACTTAAGCATTGTTATTGTTAAATTAGTTCTAGAATTGTCTTGTGGTGTCAGTGTCCATTACAATTTTGCTTTTAATAAGTTATTCTGGTGTAATTCAACCAAATTAATAAACTGGAAGCAGAACGTATAACTTAAGGTGATGGTAGTTGAAGGTTTTTTTATAAACAAAAACGAAATCAGTATTTGGTGTGACCACTTTCTGCCTTTAAAATTGCATCAGTTCTCCTAGGTATTCTTTGATACGTTTTTTTATTGGATGTGGGCAGGTCGGATGTTCCAGGTGTCTTGGAGTACTTGCCACCTTTGCGTATTGTAGAAAATTGAGTTGCGTTTTATGCCTATAAAATTGTTTATGGTAGGCTATGATATTATTGTATGTACATCATATTATTTGAAATAATAATTTAATGCTGCCCTGCTGAAAAGACAATCTAAAACCAGCATAAGCTGGTTGGCTGGTTTTAGCTGGTCGCTCAGCATGGTCATAGCTGGTCAGGCTGGTTTTAATGGGGTTTAAAAAAAAAATTGAGCTGGACAGGCTGATCTTAGCATGTTCAATTCCATTGGGTTGAGGCTTCTCTGTTGTGGTGTGGCTTTATTTCGTTGTGCTGTCTTATTTTTTTTTGTGTGTTTGTGGCTTAGTTTCTTTGTGTTGTGGCTTAATTTATTTGTTGTTTCTTTAATTTTGATTATTATTTTGTTGTTGTTGTGCCTTAATTTCATTGTGTTGTGGCTTAATTTTGTTGTGTTGTGGATTAATTTCATTGTGTAATGGCTTAATTTCATTGTGTTATGGCTTAATTTCATTGTTGTTTCTTTAATTTTGATTATTTTTTGTTGTTGTTGTTGTTGTGCCTTAATTTCATTGTGTTGTGGCCTAATTTCATTGTGTTGTGGCCTAATTTCATTGTGTTGTGGCCTAATTTCATTGTGTTGTGGCTTAATTTCATTGTTGTTTCTTTAATTTTGATTATTTTTTGTTGTTGTTGTGGCCTAATTTCATTGTGTTGTGGCCTAATTTCATTGTGTTGTGGCTTAATTTCATTGTGTTGTGGCTTAATTTCATTGTTGTTTCTTTAATTTTGATTATTTTTTGTTGTTGTTGTTGTGCCTTAATTTCATTGTGTTGTGGCCTAATTTCATTGTGTTGTGGCTTAATTTCATTGTGTTGTGGCTTAATTTCATTGTGTTGTGGCTTAATTTCATTGTTGTTTCTTTAATTTTGATTATTTTGTTGTTGTTGTGGCTTAATTTCATTGTGTTATGGCCTAATTTCATTGTGTCGTGGCCTAATTTAATTGTGTTGTAGCTTAATTTCATTGTTGTTTCTTTAATTTTGATTATTTTGTTGTTGTTGTGGCTTAATTTCATTGTGTTATGGCCTAATTTCATTGTGTTGTGGCTTAATTTCATTGTTGTTTCTTTAATTTTGATTATTTTTTGTTGTCGTGCCTTAATTTCATTGTGTTGTGGCTTAATTTCATTGTGTTATGGCCTAATTTCATTGTGTTGTAGCTTAATTTCATTGTGTTGTAGCTTAATTTCATTGTGTTGTGGCTTAATTTAATAGTGTTGTGGCCTAATTTAATAGTGTTGTGGCCTAATTTCATTGTGTTGTAGCTTAATTTCATTGTGTTATGGCCTAATTTCATTATGTTATGGCCTAATTTCATTGTGTTGTAGCTTAATTTCATTGTGTTATGGCCTAATTTCATTGTGTTGTAGCTTAATTTCATTGTGTTGTGGCCTAATTTTGTTGTGTTGTGGATTAATTTATTTGTGTTATGGTCTAATTTTGTTGTTTTGTGGCTTAATTTTTTTTGTGGCTTAATTTTGTTGTATTTTGTATTAATTTATTTGTTGTTGTGGCTTAACTTTGTTGTGTTGTTTATTTAATGTATTTGTGTTATGGCCTAATTTTGTTGTTTTATGTCTTAATTTTGTTTTGTTGTGGATGAATTTATTTGTGTTGTGGCTTAATTTTTTGATGTTGTGGCTTAATTGTGTTGTGGCGTAATTTAATTGTGTTGTTGAATAACTTTTTTAGGTGGTGTATTCATTTCATTTTGTTGTGGTATAACTTTATGTTTTGTCTTAATTTTGTTGTGCTTCTGGCTTAATTTCGTAGTATTTATGGCTTAATTTTGTTACGTTGTGGATAATTTTTTGTGTGTTGTGGCTTAATTTCGTTGTGTTGTGGCTTAATTTTGTTGTGTATTAATTTCATTGTGTTGTGGTATAATTCCATTCTGTTGTGGCATAATTTTGTTGTGTTGTGGCTTAATTTCGAATTTTGTTGTGATGTGGATTAATTTATTTGTGTTGTGGCTTCATTTATGTTGTGTTGTGGCTTACATTCATTGTGTTGTGGTTTAATTAAAATATTTTGTGGCTTAATTTCATTGTGTTGTGGCTTAATTTTGTTGTATTTATCTCTTAATTATATTGTTTTGTGGCTTCATTTCATTAAGTTGTGGCTTAATTTAATTTTGTTGTAGCTTAATCTAGTTTTGTTGTGACTTAATTTGGTTGTGTTGTTGCTTAATTTCTTTGTGTTGTGGTTTAATTTCGTTGTGTTGTGGCTTAAATTTGTTGTGTTGTGGATTAATTTATTTGTGTTGTGGCTTAATTTTGTTGTGATGTGGATTAATTTCATTGTGTTATGCCTTAATTTTGTTGTGTTGTGGCTTAATTTTGTTGGGATGTGGATTAATTTATTTGTGTTGTGGCTTAATTTTGTTGTGATGTGGATTAATTTCATTGTGTTATGCCTTAATTTTGTTGTGTTGTGGCTTAATTTTGTTGGGATGTGGATTAATTTATTTGTGTTGTGGATTAATTTATTTGTGTTGTGGCTTAATTTTGTTGTGTTTCTGTCTTAATTTCGTTGTATTTATCTCTTAATTTCATTGTTTTGTAGCTTAATTATTTGTGTTGTGGCTTAATTGTGTTGTGTTTCTGTCTTAATTGTATTGTTTGTGGCTTTATTCCATTGTGTTGTGTCTTATTTCTGTTGTGTTGTGGCGTAATTTAATTGTGTTGTTGAATAACTTTTTTAGGTGGTGTATTAATTTCATTTTGTTGTGGTATAACTTTTTGTTTTGTCTTAATTTTGTTGTGCTTCTGGCTTAATTTAGTTGTATTTATGGCTTAATTCCAGTGTGTTGTGGCTTAATTTCATTGTGTTGTGGCTTAATTTGGTTGTGTATTAATTTATTTATGTTGTGGCTTAATTTTGTTGTGATGTGGATTAATTTATTTGTGTTGTGGCTTAATTTCGTAGTTTTGTGTCTTCATTTAATTGTGTTGTGCCTTAATTTGGTTGTCTTAATTTCATTGTGTTATGCCTTAATTTTGTTGTGATGTGGATTAATTTATTGGTGTTGTGGCTTAAATTCATTGTGTTGTGGTTTAAATAAATTATGTTGTGGCTTAATTTCGTTGTGATTCTGGCTTAATTTGGTTGTATTTATCTCTTAATTTGGTTGTGTTGTGGATTAATTTATTTGTGTTGTGACTTAATTTTGTGTTCTGGCTTAATTTCATTGTGTTGTGGCATAATTTCGTTGTGATGTTGCTTAATTATTTGTGTTGTGGCTTAATGTTTTTATGTTGTGGCTTTATTCCATTGTGCTGTGGCGTAATTTAATTGTGTTGTGGCAGAATTTAGTTGTGTTTTTGCATACATTTTTTATGTTGTGGCTAAATTTCATTGTGTTGTGGCATAACTATGTTATGTTGTGTCTTAATTTTGTTGTGTTTCTGGCATAATTTATTTGTGCTTTGGCTTGATTTCATTGTGTTATGAACTTTTGGTTGCCTTGTAAATTTTGGTTTGTTCTGCTCCTTTGGGCCAACATAAATAGATCTTAAGATGCATGCATAATAATTATAAAAGATTTAGCAAAATTATTTTAAAAATAGTTTTATATGAAGCATAGGATGTCACAAACCAGGACATGTCAACTGTCTAAAAACATGTCATGTCACCAACCTATAAGCCTACAAGTTGCAGCACACAGGCCCTCCTCAGGGATAAAAACAGTCTCCGCTCAACAAGTGTTGCTGATTTTGCTTTCTCTGCCAGTGCGTATTAACAATAAATTATGTATAATTATGTTTTTATTAGTTTATTTTAGTGGTTATGCATTTATTTATGACTAATTGTGTCTGACATCCCCTGTTTACACAATGGTCTTTTAGGATCTGTTCAGATGAAAGCCCCAGAATCGTCAATCATACTGCAGGAGGGAATGGTTTTGCACTGCCTATGCCCATGGAGCGGCCAACTCACTATGGTCTCTTGGACTAAAACATCTCTTTTGGGACCTGTAGCAGTATATCATCCTCAGCATGGTTCCAACTTTGCCCCATCTTATGATGGTAGAGTGGAGTTTCTCAAAACCACTCCCATGGACGGCAGCATTTCCATAATGAACGTCACTGAGGGCGACATCGGCCACTACCATTGCTCTCTGCAGACCTATCCTCAAGGTTCCTGGACCAAAGACATACTCATTGAAAAAAAAGGTACAAGTATTGTACCCAGCCAAAATGATTTAAAATTTGCCATCTTGTCTCTGAGAAAGAGCTGGGATCAACCTTTTATTTTACCACAATATAGATTACTAACCCAATAGGCTTTTCATACTACGCTTTTTGCATTTTGCAAAAATGTCGCCATAGTCACATTGTTCCGTGTTCTCCCCACGGAAAGGGCAACCCAGTGTACAAAAGGATATTACTCACGTTTTTCTTGGTTCACTTTTGTTTGTCTATTTTTCTCACCAATAAATAACCAGGTAATAAACCTGAGAAAATAAGAAGAATACAACATTTCAATTTTCATGTGTATTAGTACAAACACAATTCAATAACCCAATAATAATAATATGCAACAATAAATAACATTAATCAAAATACTAATTATAACAATATTAATATGCTATAATAATAATTTCACAATTATCATATACACGTTTCACACTTTACATTATACACCATACTCAAATCCTACCAAACCTCTGCAAGCAAGAAACTACATTTCCCAGAATGCTCCACGGCAAACCAGGAAGAATAACATTACTCACATTAAATACCATTCCGCGATTCATACTTCAAACATTTATAAATTCAAATAAAGTAAACAACTGGACACGTCTAGTATAGCGATGTTCTAAGTAAGTCTAATGTTAGCTTTGTCTCACGGTTACCTCGTCAACTTATAACTTTGAAGCATAGCGATATATTTATCAGTCAACTAACGTTAGACTGTTTAGATCTACCGGAGCATAGCATTATCTTTAACGTGAAACGGACACAAACACAGTACAACAACATAGCATGGTGACAGCAGACAACATGAAGCGTACATCATAAAGCAGACAAGAAACATTTAAAATTAAGAGAGCTCACCAAGTGGCTGCACACGGGATTGAAGTCATTACAGATTCAATGAATCGCGCTTCCTTTTCACACAGTGAACTCCGGTCACATGTTCCACAGCACACTCATCTCTTAAAGAGGCACTACACAATTAGGCTACTAACCTCAAAACATTCCTTATAACAGTTGTAACTTTAGTTTAATGTACACATTTGAATTAAACATAAATAAATAATAATAAAAAATAACAAAACTCCACAGAAAACACAACACCTCCCACTTAAGTTCCTGATCTTATAATCCAGGGAACTTACTAAAATCACACAAAGAACCCCTCTTAGTGACACCTTTTTCTTTTTTTTTTTCTTTTTTTTTATAGAGCCCTTGGCTTAGCACAATGTCATTGTGTAAGTGTCTGATGAAGGCATGACCGATGAAAGAGCAGCTTAGTCCAAGTCAATCACATCCCTTTGGCAGGTGTGGTGTCCCGCCAGGGTATGCGAAATATAGGATGTGCATGCTCTTACTTCTTCATGTATGTGCAATGTGATGGGCATGGTGGCAGTGCTAGGCTTGCACCAACCAGCCTACAGGGGTAAGGGCAGTGACATTGGGACAGGGGTAGGGAATACGGCGATGTGCAGAATAAGATGGTTTCAGGAAGATGCGGGTGTCATGGTGGCTAGGGTGGATGAGTTTTTTCCTCCACCGGGAGAAGGACCACTAGTCTTCTCACGTCTCTTCTGATAACTGTCATGGGCAGTGAAGAACTCCTTTTCTTCCGACTACCTACCAGGGCAACAGGAATGCCAGCACATGTTGTAATATCAGCATCCCTGACAATTCCTCTCCTGTCAGGATAAACTGTCAGAATCCGGCCCAAACGAAACTGACCTCTCAACGCATTTGGGTCAGCAATCCAGACGAGATCACCGACTTTGACGTTCCTCTCCGTCCGGTGCCATTTATGTCGAATGAACAGATTTTTTTTTGAGGCCAGCTAGTTCCCTCCACTTAGCCCAGAAACTGTCTACTCCGATTTGAATAGCCCTTAGACGACGCCAGGGATGGATTTCTAGGTCAAGCCCACTGGTGTCTCCTCCAAGCGATGCTCGACCCAGTATGAGAGAGTTGGGTGTTAAGTACTCAATTGAGTCTTCCTGTTCTTGAGCTCTGGCATCGATTGGGCGTTCGTTTGTCAGGTTGGCTGCCTGATAGAACAGAGTTTGGAGCTCCCCCTATGTGAGATACTCTGTATCTCCTCCGAGGCTCATGAGTGCCCTCTTCAAAAGCTTCACAGCAGCCTCCGCAGCTCCGTTCCTGTGGGGTGCGTCTGCAGGGTGAAAATCCCACTTCCACTCAGTCCTGTTCTTAGCGGCTACATCTTCTATGGACGTAGCCTGCAAGCAAGCCAGATTTTTATACAGCTCACTCAGAGCCGACTTGGCGCCAACGAAGTTGGTACCCCTGTCGGACCATAGTTTCCTTGGATGCCCCCTCAGAGCAACAAAGCGGGAGTATGCTTGGAGGAAGCTTTCTGCCGACTGGTCATCGGTGAGGTCCGCATGGACAGCTCTCGAGGCCATACAACAGAAAACAATACCCCAGACCTTCTTACTTGTCCTTCTTTTAACAGCGTCTTTCACCTCGAAGGGGCCAAAGAGGTCGAGGGTTGTATACTCGAATGGACTTGCTCTTTCGGTACGCTCTTGTGGGAGCTCACTCATTACTTGCTGACAAATCTTGGCTCTTTGCTTTCTGCAGATGACAGTTGTTCAACACCTTCTTAACAGTTCTTCGTCCCTGCATGATCCAGGCTTTTCTTCTTGTCCGTAGAAGGGTAGAGGCAACACCTTCATGATTTTCTTCATGTGCTTCCCTGGCCAGTAGGGTTGCTAGCCACGACTGGCATGGGATTAGCGGTATAGCCACTCTATCCTCATTCCAGCGTTGGATTCTCCCTCCGCAGAGCAAGAGTCCTGCTGGCAGTTTTCACAGGCCAATCTGATTCAGGCAACTTTAAAAATTCTGGGCCTTCCTGCCAGACTGATCCTTCAGCAAGCTCCTCAGGAGATGCCTCTCTTGTGATGAGGTCGGCGACGTTCTGTCTTCCTTCGACCCACCTCCAACTCTCTACTGATCCGGCCTTTTGGATTTCTCCAATACGGTTTGCAAAAAATGTCTGATAGCCATAACTATCCTTCTGGATGGCTCCCAGGATTGTCTGACTATCGACAAAATGGATCCACCGATCAACCTTGATGTAGCAGTGCTTCTCGAAGTATGTCTTCAGGCGGCATGCAAAGACAGCCCCACACAGCTCTGCTTTAATGACATCACCTTTCTGGTCTAGAGGGGTGAGCTTGGCCTTCGATTCAACCAGCTTCACTATGACTCCATCTTCTGTCTCCCACCGTAGGTAAAGAACGGCTCCGTAGGAAGCTTCACTACCATCGGAAAACGTGATCCCCATTGGGCAATCTATGGCTCCAAGGGGTGTGAGACTCCTGTTAAATCTAAGTTGGCCAAGCCTCACATATTGCTCAAAGAGTTTTATTGCAGCCTCTCGAAGACATGGCGAAAGCGGATCGTCCCAGGTGTCCTTGGAGGGATGGTCTCTTCCTGCTTCCTGAAAGGACTCTCTTATGAGCATCACTCCTCGTTGCTTAGCAGGTGAGGCCAGACCGATGGGGTCATAGAACCCTGCAATCTGACTCAGCAGCATGCGTCGGGTGAGAGGGTCGGGGGTGCTGCCTCTGATCTCATCCTTTCGTAGATCCAAACCGGTCCTCATCTTTCCTCGCCTCCTTGAGAAGTTCACTGACATAAGCACAAGGAGTTTGTCAGATTCGGGTTCATATCCCAATCCCAATGCCCTGTTCTCCTCGTCCCGCATCTGGTTGGGGAGTATCAGAGTCTTGGGCTCTGTTGACCTGACTTTGCTGGGGTCAGTGGATTTTCCACTCCTCCCACTTTGGCCTATCATGACCCAGGGCTTGAGGGAGAAGCCTCCTGCTTTTAGGATCTCTTCCACTCCTTCGGTCATCCTACTCAGAGTTTGGAGATCATCATGTGACGTCAAAATGTCATCCACATAGCAGTCCTCTGTCAGGATCCGGCGCTCTTCAACCATGGATGTAAACTGAGGCAGGTTTGCCGTCTCTCTCATGGCAACCTGAGCGATGCATCCAGCAGGCTTGTCGCCGATGTTAACTCTGATGATGGCAAACACACCGATTTCATCTTTGGGGTTATCCCTCCATAGGAATCGATGGAGGTGAACCTCCTCGTCCTTCAGCCACACTGAATTATAAATTTTTTTAACATCGCCAAGGGCAGCATGCAATCTGCTCCTGAATCTAAGCAGGACACCTCGGATCGGGTTGAGGACATCAGGGCCTTTGTGCAAGAGGTTGTTCAGGCTCAACCCTCTGAACTCCTGGCTACTATTCCAGACTATCCTCACTGGCGTTGAGCTAGAATGAGGGTTCGGGGCAACCAGATGACTGATGTACCAGATTGGGCCGTTCCAGCCTTTGATCACTTCCTTCGTGAGCTTGATGGCTGCTCCTCTTGATACCATCTCACGGATCTGCTCTCCATATGGCGCTTTCCACACAGGTTCTCTCGCCAGCCGAGCCTCTGTGTTCTTGAAGGTTGCTTCTACTGCTTGGCGGTTATCTGGCAGAATCGCTGGGCTTACTTTCCATGGGTAGGCCGCATCCCAGTGTGGGGCATCGCTGTGTTTGTCCGCTAGCACATAAGAGAGACAATCCTTTATCTTTTCTAAGTCCCTCTCTTCTCCAAGGGTCATCTCTTTGCCTCCCGGAGGGCACTTGCTGCACTTGCAGCTCCCGCATTTTGGGTCACATGCTGCTCCAATACTATCCCACCTGAACCACTCAAACACCTCCTTATTCGTGACAGTGGTGCTGCTGAGGGTCACTTCTTCCATTCTCGTTGGGTCCTCACTCAAATCTTTGGTGTCCACAAGAACCTCCTTGTCCACTCTTGAGGATGTTCTCATAGACCTTGCAAAGTGAGTCTCAGACTGGTGCAGCATTAGGTCAGCCTCCTCAAAGAGATCAGGGTGAGTACCGCCAACAGTTTTGCCCAATGGGCTGTCCCAGAGTACTAGATCTCCCTCCAACTTGAACGGCTGTGGAACAAGACGACCTTCCCTGTGGCTGATCAGAAGATCAATCTTCTCAGGACGGACCAGCTCTTCTGCAGTGATGTCAGGAAAGATCTTTTGCAGTTGTTGTGGAGTGACAGGCCGACTTATCTCCGCAATACTCTCCAGGCCATAGCAGAGCAGTTTGTGTTCCATTACCGTCCCCTTGATGGTCTTCACTCTTAGTCGCAGGGAGTACCTCTTGGCTATAACTGTCGTTCTCATCCCTCCTATTCCGTGGACAATTAACTTGATGCGCTCACCAATCAGTCCAAGGCGCTGGGCAGCGTTGTTTGTTATATAGTTGGTGTCAGAGGCAAGGTCAATAAGAGTGCCTATCAACTGGCCTGAGTTAGTTGTCACTTCCAGTAACATCATTATAACTGGGTACTCTTTCAGTCCACCACCAGCAGTGCAGATCGTAGTTGAGGCTTTGTTGGAAAATGCCTTCCTGAATTCTGCTCTTCATTCCGGAGTGACTTTCGCAAGGAGCTCTTCTTGCTTGCTGGTCAGCCCGAGGCCCTTTCTCTCCATCCTTTTGGTTCCTTGCACCTCGCTGCCAACGTCTTTCTCTTGAGCAATGGACTTGGGGCAGAGCAGATAGTGGTGAGGCTCTTCTTTGCGACAGTCCATTTTACTGCAGAGGAACTTCGGGTTGCAACGACCATCCTTTAGGTGGAAGCACAGGCACCGATTGCATATCCCATGGGTCTTTAGATGAGCTTTTCTCCTCTGGAGATCCAACTCCCTGAAGGCTTTGCAGGCAAACAGCCTGCCAGCGTGTGTCTCATCAGCACAGGCAGTGCACGAGGTTAAGCGTGGGTTCGACTGAGACTCTCTTCGGCCTGAGGTAGCTTTGGAGAATGCTTTCTTGACTCCTTCTGGCTTGTCTACCGAGCCTTTCACTGAGGAGCTTCCCTCTCTAAGTCCTACCTCCAGCTGATCTAGCTCCTCCAGGATCAACTCCTGCCTCTTCAGGAAGTGCAGTAAGCAGTCGAAGTGGTTATGTGGAGCAAAACCATTCACAGGCTCAGTCTTGTGGGCAACCAATTTCTCCTTCAGAGCACTTGGTAGCTTGCATTCAAGGGACTGCGCTACCCAACGGTTCTTTATTACCTCCTCTTCTCCCAGGATCACAAGATTACTTAGGGCCCGCTCCACTGCTTGAATCAGCTCAATTGCTTTCCTAGGGCTATCTCCCTTTACAGAAGGTAGGCCCTGAACCTCCTCGGATATCTTTTCTAGGATGATTTTCGCCTTGTTCCCGAAGCAGTTGTCGAGGCGCCTGAACATTTCATCCGCCAATGCACAGCTAGACAGAACCAAGTCTTTCTTCACCCTGTCGCCGAGACTTGCTAGGAGGTGGAACCTTGTAACACCAGCCGTCCTCGGTGGGTTTCCCAGCTGTTCCAACTCTTCCCACTCAGCCTTCCACCGATAGTAGTCGGTCATGTCTCCCGAGAACTTGGGCAGGCGTATTCTTTCAAGACTGATCTGTGGTCTGAAGCCGTGTGCCCCGGGATGCAGGCCAGGGATGCTTTGTGGTGGTGCATATGGAAACGCACCAGCTCCAGTACTGAATACAGGTGTTACACTGGGGATTTGGGGCTGCGTGCTAGCTCTAGTGGGTCCCTCACCGGACTCGCTATGCTCTTCATCAGAACCTGCTTCTTCATTCTCATCTCTCCCATCGACCTCTTCTACCTGCTTCAACTTTTGCCAGCTCTGTACCCAGTCATGCAGTCTGTTGACCAGCTTGTATAACTGCTGCTTATACACTGTTGTCTTGGCTCCAGGGACAAGACTTTCCCATTCAACCACCTTCTCCTCAAGCATTTTGATTCTCTCCACCAGGACCTCTCTCATCCGACAACTCCTTCACATCGGTGTCCTCCACTTCAGTACATTTTTCCTCTGCACCATCGGCATACAATTTAAGGTCGACATAGGCGAATTTAGACCATAACGTCTCCTTAGCGAGCCGGAGCATTTCTGTATAGGTGGCAAGACACGTCACTATCTTCTCCTCCACATGAGCCACTTCTTTTTCTGTTTTTTCTTCGTCGCTATCCACTTCTCCTAGAGCATCAACATATTCGAGTCCAGTGTCGTGCAGCTTTCCAAAGTCCACACCAAGTGCTCTGATCTCGTCAATATGCACCCTTTTTTCTAGGAGATCTATAGTGAGGGACAGCTTTTTGGCTCTCTTGCTGAAAGAGCTCTGTGCTGTTGAGCGCTTTCCTTTTAAGGCCACTAATTCTGCCGAATCCATCTTCCTTTTCTGCACTGACCAAGGCACTGTAAAACAGAGGGGTCTATTCGGCCTGTTCCTCTTCCCTTGGTGCTCCTTCACTGGTCAATGCTGATAGGCCAGTGGCAAATTTGGCTTAACGCTCTCTGGCCCTTGGTTTATTACTGTTCCGTGTTCTCCCCACGGAAAGGGCAACCCAGTGTACAAAAGGATATTACTCACGTTTTTCTTGGTTCACTTTTGTTTGTTTATTTTTCTCACCAATAAATAACCAGGTAATAAACCTGAGAAGATAAGAAGAATACAACGTTTCAATTTTCATGTGTATTAGTACAAACACAATTCAATAACCCAATAATAATAATAATAATAATAATATGCAACAATAAATAACATTAATCAAAATACTAATTATAACAATATTAATATGCTATAATAATAATTTCACAATTATCATATACACGTTTCACACTTTACATTATACACCATACTCAAATCCTACCAAACCTCTGCAAGCAAGAAACTACATTTCCCAGAATGCTCCGCGGCAAACCAGGAAGAATAACATTACTCACATTAAATACCGTTCCGCGATTCATACTTCAAACATTTATAAATTCAAATAAAGTAAACAACTGGACACGTCTAGTTTAGTGATGTTCTAAGTAAGTCTAATGTTAGCTTTGTCTCACGGTTACCTCGTCAACTTATAACTTTGAAGCATAGCGATATATTTATCAGTCAACTAACGTTAGACTGTTTAGATCTACCGGAGCATAGCATTATCTTTAACGTGAAACGGACACAAACACAGTACAACAACATAGCATGGTGACAGCAGACAACATGAAGCGTACATCATAAAGCAGACAAGAAACATTTAAAATTAAGAGAGCTCACCAAGTGGCTGCACACCGGATTGAAGTCATTATAGATCCAATGAATCGCGCTTCCTTTTCACACAGTGAGCTCCGGTCACATGTTCCACAGCACACTCATCTCTTAAAGAGGCACTACACCATTAGGCTACTAACCTCAAAACATTCCTTATAACAGTTGTAACTTTAGTTTAATGTACACATTTGAATTAAACATAAATAAATAATAATAAAAAATAACAAAACTCCACAGAAAACACAACACACATTTTTTCTTTTCATTCATGATATCAGATTCAACATAATCATACAAGGTTAGGGCTGTGAAGCTGCTTTTTTGGTGGTAACCCAGAATTGCAATGTCAAAGGTTCACAAAGTGAATTGCTAACCCAGTCTAAAGTATGAACATGGCACAAAATATCCCAGTATTACAGCCGTGGCCAAAAGTATTGGCAGTGACATACATTTTGTGTTTCGCAAAGTTTTCTGCATCAGTTGTTGTGGTGTTGATTCCAATTGTTTCTAGATTATTCTGCAGAGTGATCAGATGCATTTTAAATAATTGCAAAAAGCTTCATTGGCCAAATTTTTTTACTTTATCACAAAAACCCAAATTTCACTGTTTTTTTTGGCCCTGGCACAAAATGACCAGTTAACATAATTTCACTAATCATATCAGCAGCACTTGGGAAAGTGTCAAAAGTCAGGTGAAATCACTTTATCATTCTGATTGGATTATAAGAGCAGACTGATTGCTATAAAAGGAGGGAAGAAGTGCTTCCAATCATTGTGTTCTTGTTCGCAATGGTTACCTCTTAAAAAAGACGTGCAGCCATCATCGCTTTGCATCAAAATGGCCTCAAATGCAAGGAAATTGCTGCAAAGAATATTGCACCTGAAAGAACCATTTATGGAGAGAGGTTCAGCTGCAGTGAAGAATGCTTCAGGACATCCCAGGGTGTCCAGCAAGTGCCAGGACCGTCTCCTCTTGAGGAGTCCGCTACGGAATCGTGTCACCACCAGTGCAGAGCTTGCTCAACATTGGCAGCAGGTGTGAGTGGATCTGCATGCACAGTGAGGAGAAGACTTTTGGACAATGGCCTGGTGTCAAGAAGGGCAGCAAAGAAGCCACTTCTCTCCAAGAAAAACATCAAGGAAAGACTGATATTCTAAAGGAAGTACAAGGATTGGACAGCTGAAGACTGGTGCAAAGTTATTTTCTCTGATGAAGCCCCCTTCCGATCTGGAAAATCGATAGTCCGGAGAAAAAAAGGTTAACGCTACCAAGAGTCCTGTGTTGTGCCAACAGTGAAGCATCCTGAGAACATCCATGTGTGGGGTTGCTTTACATCCAAGGGAGTGGGCTCTCTCACAATTCTGCCCAAAAACACTGCCATGAATAAAGAATGGTATCAAAACGTCCTGCAAGAGCAACTTCTCCCAATGATCCATGGGCAATTTGGTGATGATCCATGCATTTTCAAGCATGATGGAGCACCATGTCACAATGCAAGAGTGATAATGAAGTGGCTCGGAGATCATTACAGTTAAATTTTGGATTCGTGGCCAGGCAAATCCCTGTATCTTAATCCCATAGAGAACCTGTGGTGAATCCACAAAAGGCGAGTGGACAAGCAGAAGCCCACAAATTGTGATCAACACTGAGCACCAATAAGGCAAGAATGGATCGCCATCAGTCAGGATTTGGCCCAGAAGCTGATATCCAGCATGCCAGAGTGATAGTAAATATCGATTCTTTGCATATATTGAATTTTTTGGTCAATAAAAGCCTTTAAAACTCATGAAATGCTTATCATTTTTTTCCAGTATACCATAAAAACATGAGAAAAAATTATCTACAAATACTGAAGCAGCAAACTTTGCAAAACACAAAATGTATGTCACTGCCAATACTTTTGGCCACGGCTGTACGTTAACCCAGGGTTAATAAGTGTGAAAAGCCCAATAGAATCAGAATTTAAAAGGATCTTGTATAACCAGACCCCTGATTCTTATTTTCCCCTTAGCAATCACCACCACCATCTCTATTCATCCTGACATTGAGTTGGTGGCCACAGAGAATGGCAACCTGACCATTAGATGTGACCACACCCACAATGGTGAGGTTTACAAAGTAAGCATAGAAAAGTTGGGAGAAGAGGAGGGCAGTAGCACCATTATAGCAAAATGTCAGATGCTGGATAGTGGTGTGGAGCTGAGTGAGCTCTCCAGTAGAGGCCGACTAAACTGTAGTGATGCTATGGAGGTTAGTCTACACCTCACCAACATCATCAAAGAGGATGGAGGATTCTACCGTTGCAACTTCAGCACTGAATATGGTGTCCAGACCCACACAGTACTGCTGAACACTTTATCTAGCCAAGGTAGTGCTCATTTTCAATGTTAAAAGATTCTACATTTCCCAGTTTAATATGCAGAGACAACTACATGCAAATCATTTGTTTGTACAAATGGAAGATTGGGGAAAAAAGTGATTATATTTGCAATTCCATTTGAAGATGATAGTGGTAAAGAAATGACACACTTTAGCTTAAGAAATATTTAACTTCAGCACTTGACAAGTTTAGTGCCTTTTTGCCATAAAAATATGTCTAAATTAGATTACTATGTATTTTTTTGAAAATTGCATTATACCTCCAACTCCTGCCGCAGTATTCCGCAGGAATTCAAAGCTGAAAAGGAAGTTTAAAGCCTGTGTTTTACTCATTTCAGAGTTGTGGAGTCTTGGGTACATGCTGTATGTGTATATTGGAGGAGGGGTTGTTGGTGGCACTCTTCTGATGAGTCTCATTTTATTGCTGACTTGGGTGAACAGGTATAACATTTACTACTAATCTTAAAGACGTCCCACTACTTTTAGACTTTAGCTTTAAACTTTAAACCAACTGAGATGATACTTAGATGTGTTCTTTATGAAAAGATCTTACAGGTGATTAAAATATTTCCAAATGAACCAAAGCAGGATCAAGCGTGCACGCCGTTCACAAAGAAAAGCAGAGTGATACAAACAGTAAAGCATCCCGCTGCTGTTATACTAAATATCAGCACTTTTGGAACTCCACTTTTCCAGTCAGTGTAAAGGACTAGAACTGCTGTTTAATGACAAGAATGTTGAAAATGAAAGAATAAACCCATATATTGCAAATCTAATAGTTTTGTGATGAATGTTGTGGCTGAACTTGGGTTGAAGTTCGAAGCAAAATACCTTTTCCATAGCTTTCAAAATGTATGAAGTTATAACCTTGTGGTTTGTTTGTTTGTTAGAAGACCTATTAGTACATTGTCTCACCTTCACCATATGCCCAACACACTGGCTGCCAGCCTCACCAAGTTTAATACTGGTGTGTGCAGTTTATTTAGTTTCAGTGACGCAAGGTTATCTCCATACTGCAGTGTTTGCATTCCTGCTCCTTGTAGGGCTCTTAGTAAATGATGAAGTGGACCTTAATTTCTGTCATATAAAATCTGTCTCTGTTTTCACAGGAGGAAAAGGAGGAGAGAGGAATATAGAATCAAACTGCAGCCCGGTAATAGACAGGTAAATATGTCAAATAAAAATTTTACTGTACACATCTGAGCATGTATTATTACTTGGTGAATCTCAGGAAATGTCCAGGTCATATTTAACCACAAAATGTAAAGGAAATAAATTAAGAGATGATATTTTGCATGAAGAGAATGAAGCCTTTTTTTCTATGACATTATTTTCATGACAATTAAGCACAGCCACCCTTAAAATTCTCAGTACTGTAATGTGAAAAAAGTATCAAACTCATCACTATGTTAATACAGTAATGAAAATCATCCTAGCAATTTTCCTTTTCATCTTTTTTTTATCACTACATTCAATTCAGTATAACAATTACGACAATTGCATTACAGTGTGAGAATTAAGATATGCTTAATATAATGAAATACTTAAGAAAAATATGTCATAATGAAAGAGGTTATTATTTGTTTTTATAATTAAATAAAAAAAATAGGGTTAATTTGCTTTCAATTTTACAATTTTATTAATTGTTTGTGAAATGTTGACAGATTTTGTTTGATTTATCCTGTTTTGCCTTATGGAGAGAGCAGCTCATTAACATACAGCTGCTGTTAAGAGGACACATCCATTTTTCAGTGTCGGAATAATATTCATGATGCCTCATTTCAGAATTATTATACATTATTTTACTTAACCTGTATAGGAACTGCAAGGATACCAATTCTCCTACTTACTGTATATCAGTATCAAATGGTCAGCCTGGTCTCATGAACATTATGTAACCGTAGCAACATTTTTGCAAAATGAAATGATGCGTTGTTACACGTTTGGCTGCAGTATCAGTGAAATGACCAGCGGGGGCCCCAAAAGTGAGTGAAATGTTGTCGTAATCAGACAAGGTTTTTAAGGTGAATATTAAAAGGTTTTAATGAGTTAAACGTCCCTCCCTTCCCTAAAACTTTCATCTAAACCATTTGGCACATAAAACTCAGTTTGCAAAAATGTAGTTACAGTAACGTTCATTCTATGAGACTAGGTAGTAAATATCAGTCTTAAATTTGTTTTTACTTTAACAACTATAAATGAAACAAGCTTAACAAATGAAAGTCATTTAACATGTAAGTTGTGCAATACTTCTAATGCTTCATTTTGTTATTTACATTAATGTTTCTTCATTACATTCATTATTTATTTCATGTTTCCTTTCTATGGCAGCGTAACAACTATGATCATGGCCTTGTCTATGACAGGATGAAAAAAGGGAAATGCACTGGGGCAAAAGATAAAGAAATATATGCTAACGTTCAGATAGTGAGAGCTCATGAAAAACAAAACCAGAAACGAAAACAAAAGAGATTATTGCTCAACATTCTATAAGAGAAAAGACTAACCTAAAATTAATGTCAGTCTAATGGATGCTTCAGAGAAGAAAAGGAGAAATTCATCATAATGCAGAAGATTAATGGAGCCATGCGTATCATTTATCATTTGATGAACCACTACCACCGCCACCATCATCTTCATCATTGCATTAACCATTCAAGCTTGGCGCAGAATCCACATGGTATTTCATTGCATAATGACACTGGATGCTGGCTGCTCATGACCATATTGGGGGAAAACAAAATAATTTCCTCTGCTCCTCTATAAAGCCTGTTTGACAGGTAATCTGTTTAAGAAGGTTTCTGGATGATTTCTTAAAAGCCAGATCTAAGCGAAAGTCCACTTTAAGCAAACTCCAAAGCAACACTTTCATTTGAGTGACTCTAATTATCAAACGATTGGACCCAAGGGCATATTGAGTGGATGACTGCTAAAAATCACATCCTTGTTTTGTGTCTCAGTTTGAGGCCAAATCATGTTCTCTTTCTCTACAGAAGTGGACGTACAGAGAATGAGGACCAGAGGCTCTCGATGAGAACTGTAAATGCTCAGCTTACTGGGTTCTTGATGGAATATGTTTTGTCTCTTTGTCATGATTTACTTGATTACTTTTAAGAGTAATAATGACTTGAAATCTCTGATCTATGAGCAGAGAGCACTTGCCATTTACAGGAATAAAATGAATCACATTTTGATGCATCAATGTCTTGATTTTTTCCCCCCATTGCCTTGATCTCAAAAATGTACTTTATTTGATTACACATAACAAATATTAGTCTTTTTTTCTCCCCCAATCTGGAATGCCCAATTCCCAGTGCGCTCTAGGTCCCTGTGGTGGTGTAGTGACTAGCCTCAATCCGGGTGGTGGAGGACGAATCTCAGTTGCCTCTGCGTCTGAGACCGTCAATCCACACATCTTATCACGTGGCTTGTTAAGCATGTTACCGCGGAGACCTAGAGCTTGTGGAGGCTCATGCTATTCTCTGCGACATCCACGTACAACTCATCACGTGCCCCACAGTGAGCAAGAACCACAAGGAGGTTAACCCAATGGGACTCTACCCACCGGGCAATTTGGTTGCTTAGGAGGCCTGACTGGAGTCACTCAGCACGCCATGGATTAGAACTTGACTCCAGGTGTGGTAGTCAGCGTCTTTACTCGCTGAGCTACCCAAGCCCCCTCAACAAATATTAGTCTTAAAAAAAAAAAAAAAAAAAAGGTTTTGGGCTCATTCAGCATTTTGTTGCATGCATGCTGTACTGTACAGTAGAAGACTCCTATAAAGCAATTAACATGCTTGGAGGACTTTTCTAATTTTATACAATCATTGCAAATATATCGCTCTTAATTATCAAACATGCATACATTGAGGTTTATGAAAAGTCCAGTTTATTTCACTCAGTAAACAACATATCCACACAGGACAAAGTTCTACATAATGAGATTGTATGTGGTTTTTTTTGTTCTTCCATGTTCTATTCAATTACACAAACATACACACACACACACACACACACACACACACACACACACACACACACACACACACATTAAATAAAGGCTGGTGTAAATGCTATAACACAACTGGAGAAAGACATCTTTACAAATGAATCCAGAAAAACCTTAAAGGGAATGTCCAGGTAACTTTCATAACCAGCAAGATGTGTAATAACATGGATTTAAACAGTGTTTGACCAATTTTTCCTTTAGAAACCCCTTCAGAAAGGGTCATTCCCTTTTTAAATAGTAAAAGACATTTAAATTATATAGTACACACTGTATAAAACAGTGGTTGTTCAATTCACAGTCAAGCGCTACAAATCTGACTATTCTGAATAAATGTGCAAACTACTTTAAAAAACAAAATAAAGTTTTCTTAGTATCCTTCGTGTGGTTCTAAAACCTTGAGATTCACATTATGACATGATCTTTATATATATATATATATATATATATATATATTGTTCTGGTCAAAACAGATTTTCCTAGCAAAATTGCACAATAAATAAACAGTCATTTGAAGGTATGTTATGGTCTAGGCATAAAACCCATTAGATGAGTGAATCTGTAGGCCTATTGATTGTCTGCACTGAATGTGTTTGTGTTTCTTTTTACGCTTTTATTATCCAATATCTATATCTATAAGACCACTGCAGTCATTAAGTAAAATTATCAGAACAGCATTTTCCTGTGCAGGGAGAAAATAGATATTTGATTCTGCCTTTAGAAAAAAGGGGTTTCAACAGTTAAACTTAATTCAGTTTTACATGGATGACTAGAGTGTTTCTAACTGAATCATCTTTCTAGCCAGAGTCTGATCTAGCAGTCTGAAGGCACTTTTATGCAGTGTGAAGCTTGATTCAGAATGACCTAACCTGCCACACCGCAGGCGTCTACAGACATTATGGCTGTATATATTGCAACACAGACCAAGGTGCAAAGCAAGCGCTAACTTGAAAGTGCTGGGTGCAAAATAATAATAATAATAATTATTATCTTTTGACAGATACTAATGAAGCAAACCTCTTCTAGGTGTTTAAAGAAAACAGACAAAAATGCAACAAACATACTTTGCTCTGTGTTGCAAGCGCTACAGTGCTTCAATATTTACAGTAAATCTAAAAAATAAATGCAGAAAGTACATTTTTGAAACTACATGAGGAAAATAAAAAGTTTATGATGCAACTTTTTGGCATTTGTTTTTATATTTTTTTGTGTCAAGGTACAAAAAGAGGCTTCTAGAGTTTGTAGTATACACACTGTTCTACAAATAATTATAATAATTCATTATTAGGTCATACATGTATATGTAGTTCATACTGTACATGTGTCTATATGAGCTTTCTAAAGCTTTGGAATGTCCAGGAGTTTTGGCTTTACAAGCCACGAGAGTGCATGTCAACGGAGCGGTGAAGTGCTGCATTTCCTATCGTGGCCGCTAGAGGCCGCTGTTGCACGCTCCTGGTTCTGTTCTTCCTCCGTCTTCTCGGAGAGGAAGCTTTGAAACGTCTGTGCTCGTGGAATGAGTGTCATAGTCATACTCGTGCCTAGAGTGAGAGAGATGGAGATCATTACACGTTGCTGACACGGTACTGATTTGAAAAGACATTCAAGTTCACAGCACAGCATTGATTGCCTTTGTGCATTAATATCACACTGTTTTTGAAACAAGAAAAAAATATTCTGGCAACTGTCCATGTATCAGTGTTTGGCATGCTTGAAGGAGAGGAATATGGCTTAACTCGATTTTCTAGAGGTGATTGTGTGATCAAATATGGATAATACAGGGTTAGGTGAGGATATCTGAGTAGGTGATACACACAGCCCATATATAGTGCACTGACACAAATAAATACAAGCTCAAGGAGCACATGACGGGCCTTATTTAGAAACCAAGTGAGCTGGCTACATCTGGTTGGAAACAAAATTGCATGCCATTTTTAAAGTACTGCAACTTTCAATCAGGGTACTCAAACCTGCTCAGCGGTGTCCCAATTTGCAAACTTTTACATCCTAGTATAGTAGGTATGCGAGATTATAATTTGTGTTTCCCAATTCATAGTATGTTAAAAATAGTAGCCTATGCCAAAGGTACCTGTATGTTATATTATTTCCATTAGATGGCTGCCATTTTAGAATCACATGACCAGCCGAATACTACTCGTATAAGCCGCACTCTCACTACATGACTGTCAAGACTACACGAAATGCACAATAAGGTTTCTTGTCATCTGTCGTCTTCTAGTCTTAGCAGCACTCATACTACACAACATAATGCAGAAAATGTGCACAAACTACAAGATCTTTGATCAAAAACATATATTTCCAGGAACATTCGGTAGACAAAAAATTCCAGACAACATGAATTGTGGAAAGTCAGATGGGATCTGGGAGCGTTGTACAGCTTTATACCATGTGTGCCATTGAAGTGACTGTATATTTATCTCTCACAGCCTCGTTTTCATTAATTCCTGTTAAAAATCAAAGATGGTTCTACTATGAATAATGTCTCTAGTAATGAGATTGATGCTTACACATATACTGTACATAAAGTAAACTCATGTATTTTACAAAGATGTGGTCACACTAGATTTTGTGGTTCATTGGCTTCCATTCTTATGTACACAAACGTGGGAACTGGGGAAAGAGGGAATGCACGCATAGCCTATTCTTAGACATTTTGTCTGTCCTTGTGTGGTGAATTTGATATCTGGTGCACTCTGCCCTGTGAAGTAGTATAGAAAAAAGTAATTTGACATGCAGCCTATGTATAAATAAATGTGTATGTGTATGTGTATATATATATATATATAAATGTGTATGTGTATGTGTATATATATATATATATATATATATATATATATATATACACATACACATATATATAAAGATATAAATTATATATAAATTATATGGGTATAAATAAAGATATAATGGATGAAATGTATCTATTCAAGTGTGTAAAATGAAAAAACTACATGAAATATGACATGGTCTTCATGAAATGAAGTATGCGCAACGTTAAATAAAATATGTCAAAGAATAATTAAATACATTATGAAATGTTGCAATCAGTAATTAAAAGTAGGACCTCTAGTCCTCAGTAGCATAGTGAGTTCAAATAAATAGAGCGTGAACATTTACTTGTGTCAAATGAAACATGACATTAAATATGCCTTTAAATGACCTTTGAGATACACCTTGAAATGAAATAAGTTGTGAAATACACAATGAAATGTAAACTGTCTGAGTTAAATGATTGGCTGAATGGTTCTCAAAGACCCGCCTTCACAGCCAAAAGAAGGCTGAGCCTGTGGGAAAGATGCAAGGGAGGGATGACTGGGTCATCTTGAATCAATTGTGTATGCCTACTGTAGTAAGACTATGGCTGCTCCACTGGACAAACCGCAAACAAATCGGAAAATGTTCAACAGAACGAGGCACCTGTAGATGAATTTAGTTCTGCCTGAATTAAATTTGCTGCCTCTCTTAGAAGCTCTGGACTGGATTTTGCTCTCTCCATCTTTCCAACAGACTCAGTCTTCTTTAGGCTGTTATCCTAAGTATCCAAGTCTTTGAGAACCATTCACACAATAGACAAGCTGATGAATTTACACTTGTCTCTCAGTAAAAAAAACTAACAAAAAACAAATTCTACCCACAGAAATGATTCTGATAATATTACAACAAAAAGATAATGTGCCTGGAAAAGTAGTCCCAACTCAAACCTCAAAAAGGATGATTTAGGCAAGTTAACAAGCTCAAATTATAAACTGGGTTTTAAGTGCTTTAACAAAAAAACAAGCTTCACATTTCAGCTTTTAAACCCTCTGGAACACTGGCCCAGTTTACTGTCATTGTAAGTGTGTTAATGTAAAAGTTATTTTTTTCTTTTCTTCAATTTCAAGTTAAAATTAATTAAAGCGGTCAACAACATGCCACCACAACTATTGTCGACAGTGCTTAGCTTATTGAACCGAACATAATTGTTGAAGTATGCAAATTTGTACACATCACTGGAGATCTGAGAACTGATTTCAGTTCCAACCCACCTCTAACACACCACAACCATCTAATCAACATTGTTGGCTTTCCTGAAAATTCAAGGCAGGTGTGTTAGTGGATGGTTAGAAGTAACCTCTGCAGGAAGGCACATTCATACTGGAACAGGACTGAGCAGCTCCTGCTCCAGTACATGATTCAAAGAGCACACGAGGGGTCCTCTCATCCAGATGTCACACTTTTGATGTAAGTGGATTTGTGGGAGGCACCGTGAACTCGAGGGCAGGCGGCTCAGAGCGCCACTTGTCCTGCATGCTTGGTAAACACATATGCCTCTATTGCCCTAGCGACCTGCTGATAGACACAAAATCCACATGTGTGTGTGTGTGTTTACATCACCTTTAGTAATTGTAGTCAGGCTACCATATATATATATATATATATATATATATATATATATATATATATATATATATATATCACACACACACTCACCTAAGGGATTATTAGGAACACCATACTAATACTGTGTTTGACCCCCTTTCGCCTTCAGAACTGCCTTAATTCTACGAGGCATTGATTCAACAAGGTGCTGAAAGCATTCTTTAGAAATGTTGGCCCATATTGATAGGATAGCATCTTGCAGTTGATGGAGATTTGTGGGATGCACATCCAGGGCATGAAGCTCCCGTTCCACCACATCCCAAAGATGCTCTATTGGGTTGAGATCTGGTGACTGTGGGGGCCATTTTAGTACAGTGAACTCATTGTCATGTTCAAGAAACCAATTTGAAATGATTCAAGCTTTGTGACATGGTGCATTATCCTGCTGGAAGTAGCCATCAGAGGATGGGTACATGGTGGCCATAAAGGGATGGACATGGTCAGAAACAATGCTCAGGTAGGCCGTGGCATTTAAACGATGCCCAATTGGCACTAAGGGGCCTAAAGTGTGCCAAGAAAACATCCCCCACACCATTACACCACCACCACCAGCCTGCACAGTGGTAACAAGGCATGATGGATCCATGTTCTCATTCTGTTTACGCCAAATTCTGACTCTACCATCTGAATGTCTCAACAGAAATCGAGACTCATCAGACCAGGCAACATTTTTCCAGTCTTCAACTGTCCAATTTTGGTGAGCTCTTGCAAATTGTAGCCTCTTTTTCCTATTTGTAGTGGAGATGAGTGGTACCCGGTGGGGTCTTCTGCTGTTGTAGCCCATCCGCCTCAAGGTTGTGCGTGTTGTGGCTTCACAAATGCTTTGCTGCATACCTCGGTTGTAACAAGTGGTTATTTCAGTCAAAGTTGCTCTTCTATCAGCTTGAATCAGTCGGCCCATTCTCCTCTGACCTCTAGCATCAACAAGGCATTTTCGCCCACAGGACTGACGCATACTGGATGTTTTTCCCTTTTCACACCATTCTTTGTAAACCCTAGAAATGGTTGCGCGTGAAAATCCCAGTAACTGAGCAGATTGTGAAATACTCAGACCGGCCCGTCTGGCACCAACAACCATGCCACGCTCAAAATTGCTTAAATCACCTTTCTTTCCCATTCTGACATTCAGTTTGGAGTTCAGGAGATTGTCTTGACCAGGACCACACCCCTAAATGCATTGAAGCAACTGCCATGTGATTGGTTGATTAGATAATTGCATTAATGAGAAATTGAACAGGTGTTCCTAATAATCCTTTAGGTGAGTGTATATATTAGATACACACACACACACACGACTGAGCTGCAGTGTACTCAACAGGATGGAGGAAATAAAGCAACAGCCAGATTAACAGCCTGCATGGAGCCTACGTGCTGTATCACTTTCTATAAGAAAGAAGATACAGTCAACCAGGAAACTGTATCTTTATCAAATTACATGACTGTAGCCAGGAGTATGAGCACTTAACTCATTTTATCATGTATAAAATATAGCAATATGATAAATTACACACAAAAAAAATAACTTTAAAGGTGTAAATTAAACGTATAAGCTGGTATGATAAACCATTGCCTTCCTAGCAAATCAAATTAGAAACCATTCAGACAATATAGCTCATAAGAAAATATAGAAATAAAATTCAAAGATGTTTCTCATTAAAAAGACACCAGCAACCTGACACTTGTCTCCTCTAGTCTACAATTTCAGAAGAGATCTCAACAATATCAAATATTTCCAAGACCAAATTATATTGGCTATGTGCTTTCCACATCCTACTGTATGTCAACAATTGCCTCTGACTTCTTATCTATAACAAATATACTGTATGTGTTTGTCTCAGAATTTGTTCAGATTTGACTATATTAACTATAATCAACAAAATGATCTTGATATTGTAAATTGTATGGCTCTACTGTACAGGAACCTTAACAAATACCTCATTAATTTCTAATAAATGCATAATATATACAAGTATAACTGAAAACCTGATTAAGTATCCTGAGCTTTAAAAGAGCAGCCTTTGAAAAATAACATCTTGAAGGTCAGTAAACAACATCATTAACTTTATGATGGAGTGACCTACATGTGTTGAACATTTTTTAAAATGTGGAAGAAATGTTTGGTAAGCAAAACCCTAACAAACATGTCAATGATTACACAAGCATTAACTATTAGCTAAACCTATATAAGGTACAACGGGCTAAAGGCTCCGCAGGTAAAAGGCTCCATTGATTTTATTTTCTCCTAAAACACTAAATAACAACAGAAACTACCACAGGACTTTTCTAAACACCTGTTAATCACTATACACTGGAAAATGTTCCTGATCCATGAGATATTTGTGTGTAATGTCTAAAATTTGATTTGAGGCAATTTCAGCAAATTGTTATTATTTTTTTAAATGTTGCAAATTTATGTAGCTAATGAAAATCCCTGAAATTAACACATTTCTTTTGAGATAAAATACTTTATCATTTTCAGTTTTAATGTAATTAACTCAAACATTTTTTAATAACTGTCCAATAAGTGTAAGGATAGTATTTGGGGTAAAAATCTCCCCTTTTGCAGGGGCTAAATGCCCCTATTAAACACATTGTTTTTCTTAAAGTGAGGCGAATTGATTTGTAATGAAAAATATGGGCTCACATTGATGCATTCAATCATAGAGATTATAAAGTACTTAAGATGTAATCAAATGCAAAATGTGTTTAAAATAAACAGGAAATGGTTGATTATTTTTCTGAAGTATTTATTTAATTTGTTTCTCAAAAAAGCATCTTGCGGTCTCAAAATTATTTGCATTAATTGACAAATTGTGCCCTATATCTTTTGCTCCAATATCTACATGATATCAATTTGAACCCACTAGGGGCCTTTTTAACCCAAACGAGTGAGCCTTTTACCCTAAGCATTGGGTAAAAGTCTCCCTCACCATTTTTTTTTTACTGAATTTTAATCACATTCAGTTATCTTTTTTTTAATTTTTTTTTATAAATGATATTGCTCCATCAATAATCAATAAAAATAATACACTTTTTGACCTTGAAACTAAATTTCTTAAAGGGGTGCCGTTAGCCCAGTTGTACCCTATATGTGAAAGTGGGTTATTCAAAGAGGGATGTTGGAACATGGGCATCTTCTAACATTTATTCTAACTAATAACAATGACAGAAGCGCTGCTGTGTATGACTCGCCAATTTCAACTGCAAACAGCCAGTTGGTCAACACCATCAGTTCCACCACATGAGCTTGAACTAACAACGCCAAAGAGGAAAACAAAGTGACATCCTCTCGATTCTTCTTCATTAGTTTCTGTGAGATGGCAGAGGCCATACAAGCATTTTCAACAAGCCGTATCTCACTTGAAACAAGCCAGTCTTTTAAATAAAAAAATGCCATTACTCTGCAGATCTGTTGCTCAAAATTCTGGCCCCATTTCTGCAGAGTAGGACAAAAAAGGAATTATCAGCTGGGCTGGTAAACAAGCATATTTGTGGTGTGCGAGACAGCTCCTGCAGTGCCAGGGCTCCGGGTTAGATCACAGCTGTCACACAACCACACGCAAACATATGTACATGCGCACACACCCACATACACACCCACACAAGACTCCATCGGTCTGATCTAACCTGTGGGATGCACATGATCTGTCATTGCCTTGACATTAAAACACGTCGGTCTCCCCATTCTACACAGGAGCTCTAGAGCATGCATAACAGAAACAAGAGAGAAATATTAGCTAGATAGAATATTGTACTTCATGTCAAACACCCATACTGCACTATGTCATTACCCTGCTGTAAAAAAAAAAAAAAAGCATAAACCAGCAAAAAAGGATTATCTGGTCTTAGCTGGTTTAGATGACCATGCCCGGTCAAGCTGCTCTCAAAACCTGGTCAAGTTGGTCCTACAATTGGTGTAGATGTTCTCACAGCCTGGTCAAACTAGTCTTTAGTTGGTCTTTGATAGATGGTCTCACAACTTGGACAAGCTGGTTTCACAGCCTTTTCAAGCTGGTTTCACAGCCTGTTCAAGCTGGTTGTTAGCTGGTCTAGGATGATTTCACAGCCTAGTCAAGCTGGTATTCACCTGGTTTAGGTGGTCTCGCTGCCTGGTCAGCCTTGTCTTTCGCTAGTCTCACAGCATTGTCAAGCTGGTCTTTAGTTGTCTAGATAGCCTCACAGCCTGGTCAACCTGGTCTAGCAGGATTTCACAACCTGGTCAAGCTGGTATTCACCTGGTGTAGGTGGTCTTGCTGCCTGGTTAGTCTCATCTTCTGCTGGTCTTGCTGGTCTCACAGCATCATCAAGCTGGTTTTCAGATGGTTTAGTTGGTCTCACAGCCTGGACATGCTGGTCTTTAGTTGGTCTAGATAGTCCCACACCCCGGTTTAGCTGGTCTTCAGCTGGTCTAGATGGTCTCACAGCTAGGTCAAGCTGGTCTTCAGCTGGTCTAGATGGTCTCACAGCCAGGTCAAGCTGGTTTTCAGTTGGTCTAGATGGTCTCACAGCCAGGTCAAGCTGGTCTCACCACCAAGTCAAGCTGGTCTTCAGTTGGTCTAGATGGTCTCACAGCCAGGTCAAGCTGGTTTTCTGTTGGTCTAGATGGTCTCACAGCCAGGTCAAGCTGGTCCTCAGTTGGTCTAGATGGTCTCACAGCATTATCAAGCTGGTCTTTGGCTGGTTTAGATGGTCTCACAGCCTGGACAAGCTGGTCTAGATGGTCTCAAAGCCAGGTCAAGCTGGTCTTCAGCTGGTCTAGATGGTCTCACAGCCAGATCAAGCTAGTCTTCAGTTGGTCCAGATGGTCTCACTGCCAGGTCAAGCTGGTCTTCAGCTGGTCTAGATGGTCTCACAGCCTGGTCAAGCTGGTCTTCAGTTGGTCTAGATGGTCTAGATGGTCTCACTGCCAGGCCAAGCTGGTCTTCAGTTGGTCTAGATGGAATCACAGCCTGGTCAAGCTGGTCTTGAGCTGAACAAGTTGGTCTCAGCCTGGTCAAGTTGGATTTTAACTGGTTCAAATGATGAGCATAAAAGCTCGTCTTCAGTTGGTATCACAGCATCATCAAGCTGGTCTTCAGCTGGTTTAGTTGGTCTCACAACCTGAACAAGCTGGACTTTAGTTGGTCTAGATAGTCTCACACCCTGGTCAAGCTGGTCTTCAGCTGGTCTAGATGGTCTAACAGCCAGGTCAAGCTGGTCTTCAGCTGGTCTAGATGGTCTCACAGCCAGGTCAAGCTGGTTTTCAGTTGGTCTAGATAGGTTCACAGCCAGGTCAAGCTGGTCTCACCACCAGGTCAAACTGGTCTTCAGTTGGTCTAGATGGTCTCACAGCCAGGTCAAGCTGGTTTTCAGTTGGTCTAGATGGTCTCACTGCCAGGTCATGCTGATCTTCAGTTGATCTAGATGGTCTCACAGCCAGGACATGCCGGTCTTCAGTTGATCAAGATGGTGTCACCACCAGGTCAAGCTGGTCTTCAGTTGGTCTAGATGGTCTCACAGCCTGGTCAAGCTGGTCTAGATGGTCTCAAAGCCAGGTCAAGCTGGTCTTCAGCTGGTCTAGATGGTCTCACAGCCAGATCAAGCTAGTCTTCAGTTGGTCCAGATGGTCTCACTGCCAGGTCAAGCTGGTCTTCAGCTGGTCTAGATGGTCTCACAGCCTGGTCAAGCTGGTCTTCAGTTGGTCTAGATGGTCTCACTGAACTAGTTGGTCTCAGCCTGGTCAAGTTGGATTTTCACTGGTTCAAATGATGAGCATAAAAGCTGGTCTTCAGTTGGTCTAGATGGTCTCACAGCATTATCAAGCTGGTCTTTGGCTGGTTTAGATGGTCTCACAGCCTGGACAAGCTGGTCTAGATGGTCTCAAAGCCAGGTCAAGCTGGTCTTCAGCTGGTCTAGATGGTCTCACAGCCAGATCAAGCTAGTCTTTAGTTGGTCCAGATGGTCTCACTGCCAGGTCAAGCTGGTCTTCAGCTGGTCTAGATGGTCTCACAGCCTGGTCAAGCTGGTCTTCAGTTGGTCTAGATGGTCTAGATGGTCTCACTGCCAGGACAAGCTGGTCTTCAGTTGGTCTAGATGGAATCACAGCCAGGTCAAGCTGGTTTTCAGTTGGTCTAGATGGTCTCACAGCCAGGTCATGCTGATCTTCAGTTGATCTAGATGGTCTCACAGCCAGGACATGCCGGTCTTCAGTTGATCAAGATGGTGTCACCACCAGGTCAAGCTGGTCTTCAGTTGGTCTAGATGGTCTCACAGCCTGGTCAAGCTGGTCTTGAGCTGAACTAGTTGGTCTCATCCTGGTCAAGTTGGATTTTCACTGGTTCAAATGATGAGCATAAAAGCTCGTCTTCAGTTGGTATCACAGCATCATCAAGCTGGTCTTCAGCTGGTTTAGTTGGTCTCACAACCTGAACAAGCTGGACTTTAGTTGGTCTAGATAGTCTCACACCCTGGTCAAGCTGGTCTTCAGCTGGTCTAGATGGTCTAACAGCCAGGTCAAGCTGGTTTCAGCTGGTCTAGATGGTCTCACAGCCAGGTCAAGCTGGTTTTCAGTTGGTCTAGATGGTCTCACAGCCAGGTCAAGCTGGTCTCACCACCAGGTCAAGCTGGTCTTCAGTTGGTCTAGATGGTCTCACAGCCAGGTCAAGCTGGTTTTCAGTTGGTCTAGATGGTCTCACAGCCAGGTCATGCTGATCTTCAGTTGATCTAGATGGTCTCACAGCCAGGACATGCCGGTCTTCAGTTGATCAAGATGGTGTCACCACCAGGTCAAGCTGGTCTTCAGTTGGTCTAGATGGTCTCACAGCCTGGTCAAGCTGGTCTTGAGCTGAACTAGTTGGTCTCATCCTGGTCAAGTTGGATTTTCACTGGTTCAAATGATGAGCATAAAAGCTGGACTTCAGTTGGTATCACAGCATCATCAAGCTGGTCTTCAGCTGGTTTAGTTGGTCTCACAACCTGAACAAGCTGGACTTTAGTTGGTCTAGATAGTCTCACACCCTGGTCAAGCTGGTCTTCAGCTGGTCTAGATGGTCTAACAGCCAGGTCAAACTGGTCTTCAGCTGGCCTAGATGGTCTCACAGCCAGGTCAAGCTGGTTTTCAGTTGGTCTAGATGGTCTCACAGCCAGGTCAAGCTGGTCTCACCACCAGGTCAAGCTGGTCTTCAGTTGGTCTAGATGGTCTCACAGCCAGGTCAAGCTGGTTTTCAGTTGGTCTAGATGGTCTCACAGCCAGGTCATGCTGGTCTTCAGTTGATCTAGATGGTCTCATAGCCAGGACATGCCGGTCTTCAGTTGATCTAGATGGTCTCACCACCAGGTCAAGCTGGTCTTCAGTTGGTCTAGATGGTCTCACAGCCTGGTCAAGCTGGTCTTGTGCTGAACTAGTTGGTCTCAGCCTGGTCAAGTTGGATTTTCACTGGTTCAAATGATGAGCATAAAAGCTGGTCTTCAGTTGGTCTAGATGGTCTCACAGCATTATCAAGCTGGTCTTTGGCTGGTTTAGATGGTCTCACAGCCTGGACAAGCTGGTCTAGATGGTCTCAAAGCCAGGTCAAGCTGGTCTTCAGCTGGTCTAGATGGTCTCACAGCCAGATCAAGCTTGTCTTCAGTTGGTCCAGATGGTCTCACTGCCAGGTCAAGCTGGTCTTCAGCTGGTCTAGATGGTCTCACAGCCTGGTCAAGCTGGTCTTCAGTTGGTCTAGATGGTCTCACTGCCAGGCCAAGCTGGTCTTCAGTTGGTCTAGATGGAATCACAGCCTGGTCAAGCTGGTCTTGAGCTGAACAAGTTGGTCTCAGCCTGGTCAAGTTGGATTTTAACTGGTTCAAATGATGAGTACAAAAGCTGGTCTTCAGTTGGTATCATAGCATCATCAAGCTGGTCTTCAGCTGGTTTAGTTGGTCTCACAACCTGGACAAGCTGGACTTTAGTTGGTCTAGATAGTCTCACACCCTGGTCAAGCTGGTCTTCAGCTGGTCTAGATGGTCTAACAGCCAGGTCAAGCTGGTCTTCAGCTGGTCTAGATGGTCTCACAGCCAGGTCAAGCTGGTTTTCAGTTGGTCTAGATGGTCTCACAGCCTGGTCAAGCTGGTCTCACCACCAGGTCAAGCTGGTCTTCAGTTGGTCTAGATGGTCTCACAGCCTGGTCAAGCTGGTCTTCAGTTGGTCTAGATGGTCTCACTGCCAGGCCAAGCTGGTCTTTAGTTGGTCTAGATGGAATCACAGCCTGGTCAAGCTGGTCTTGAGCTGAACAAGTTGGTCTCAGCCTGGTCAAGTTGGATTTTAACTGGTTCAAATGATGAGCATAAAAGCTGGTCTTCAGTTGGCATCACCGCATCATTAAGCTGGTCTTCAGCTGGTTTAGTTGGTCTCACAACCTGGACAAGCTGGACTTTAGTTGGTCTAGATAGTCTCACACCCTGGTCAAGCTGGTCTTCAGCTGGTCTAGATGGTCTAACAGCCAGGTCAAGCTGGTCTTCAGCTGGTCTAGATGGTCTCACAGCCTGGTCAAGCTGGCCTTGAGCTGAACTAGTTGGTCTCAGCCTGGCCAAGTTGGATTTTAACTAGTTCAAATGATGAGCATCAAATAATGTAAATTATTTTTTTTTAAGTACAAAGCGTTTATCTCTATCAAACAGAAAATGTTAGAGACATTGCTTGAACAAGCAGTCTTACAATGGCCTGACAGTCTTACAATGAAACTGAAACTTTCTGGACTTGACTTTCTGTTGCCGTGGAAAACTAACTATTTTTACATTACTATGCATCAGTAAACTCACAGCTAAACAAAACACAGAGGACAATTTCCCTCTATGAAAGTTAATTTACATAACATTAAGCCGGATCTGCTCACGCGTAACCTGTCATCACCAGGCAGTCTTTCATCGCAAGGTGATTACAAACCTAAAGGCCAAAGCAAATGAGACAAACTAATGAAGCCACAGGAAAAAGGAAAAGGTATAATTGGGTAGTTGAGAAATGACATGTCAATACACTTTTTAACATCAAGAATTAAAAATAAAAGTTATATACTGTATTTTTTAGGGCTGTCAATAGATACAATTTTAAAATCTAATTAATTACAGTACATGCTATACGGATTAATTAATCAAATAATTGCAATTATTAAAACAATTGCAGAGAAAACCCTAAAATAACAATGATTAAGTAATTATAGTTGCATTTAAATAACTACAAATATATATTTATATATATAAAAAAATTGCAATTCTGGTTATTAAAATGCATTACATTATTGTGGCAGAGGAGTAAAGCATTGATGAGACAATACAAAAAGTGACTTCAGTGATTTTAGAAGATAAATTGTTTATTTTCATATTTTTGAACATAAGTCTGTCATTGGTTTACTAACAGTCCATAGCAAACCATTTTGGAATTGAATTTGTCAATCGGTTCGAGATAAATTTGTTGTAAGGGCTTTTCTAAGGATGAGTCCATGTACACGAGTCGCTTTTGGAGTGTCTTACTTTGGTTCTTAGCGAATTACAATTTTTTAGGATGCTCTGTCAAGTTAAAGGTAGATTTGAACCATGTTGGTGCGGCTATCCTTATGAGGACTCTCCATAGACATAATGATTTTTATACTGTATGAACTATAGATTCTATCCCCTAACCCTATCCCTAAACCTAACCCCCACAAAAAACGTTCTGCATTTTTTACATAAAAATAAAAAAAACCACATTTATAGCATAATACCCTTGTAATTACCAGTTTGTAACCTAAAAAATGTCCTCGTAAACCACCCAAACCCGCCCACACACACTATCGGTAGGGAGCAGAAGTGGCCTAATCATTAGAAAAGTAAGGTCTAGCTGGTCAAAAAGACACACATGGGACCAATCAGGCTTATCAAGCCACTCCAGAGTGTTCCAAGACCTGAACTGCCAGTGTGTATGTCTATTTAATACAAAAAGCACTCTCCTTCCTTCCCATGCCTGCATCTTCCAGAAAAAGCTCTTTGTATCATCGTTACTGGGTTGGAACTGCTTGGAACGTGCTGCCTGGTAGGAAGGCATGCGGATTAAGACTGCAGTGTATTGATTTCAGATTAGCGAGATGGTGAAGTCTGTGAAGACAGACATTTTGAGTCTGTATATAGACCAAGTTAACTCACTCAGCTTAAACCCAAACAACCTTGAGTAAGCACATGTTTCCTAGAGAAAAAATGTAATTAAGGAACCCATGTCAATTAATGTGTTATGAATGTCTCTCTGTTCCACTCAACAGTTCACTGTTACATCTGAGATTTGTCAGAGTATGAGATATAATTATGATACATGTGGAGCTTTTCTATTATGGTGTATTTGAGTGCTACAAAGCTTAGTAATGTAGTATGTCAAATCACAGAGGATAGTAAAAAAGTCAAATAAATTAAAGCTCAGAGTGTAGAATAGCTCAATTTACACTCACTATTCATCTATAAAAAAAAAATCTTTATAGATGAATAATATTTGCTCTTGGATTTATGGCTTACAAAATCATATTTCCTTTTTTCCCCCTTTTTTATGATACGTTTTAACCCCCACTGACATTGGAGCTGGGTGAAATATTGAATACTCACAATATATTGCAATGATTTTGCTGGCGATATAAGATTAAGCAACATCGTGGACAGTGCAATCATTTAAATGCACTTTCTATTTGGCCATTGCGTTTCCAAAAGAGCATTTCACGACCCTTCCTTGTCATGTGACCCTTGGTTTTGCAATACTGTCAAACCCATATAGAGAGGGTAAGGCTGCTGTACACACTCAACCTTCACAAATCTGTCTCCAATTGTTTTAGTTTTTTTCTAGTGCTGTTTCCTAGTTGAGATGGGTATAGCTGCAGCCATTTCTCCAAAAAGGGGCAGTTGCTCCAAATTAAAGACATAGGGAGCCCCTTACCTAACCCTTTCCCAAACCTTAACTGAGAGTAGAAGTGACACCCCCTTTTGGAGTAACAATGCCCCCTTTTGGGGTAACCCCACCCTCTTTTTTAGATTCCGCCCCCATTTGGAGGTCTCCGGCCTGCAGCTATACCTACTTGGTTAGGTTTGAGTCAATAACAGAGGATTTCCAAAATGCGATTTCACTACCATGGACGAAAAGTTAATACTATTAATACTATATTTGTTTATCAGATGTAGTCCTTCCTCTTCATAATAGCTGATATTAGGTGAAAATAAAAATACATTTACTAAAACTGAAAATCCATGTGTGACAGGAAGTGTTTATTAATTGTATTTGGAGTCTAGAAGGGAAGGGGAAAGGAGGTGTAAAGGGAGTGATCCATTTTTAACATGAATATGAGTCAGCAAATCCATACTTGGTGACTGCAAATTTATCTTGTGACCAAATGTAGGCTGCCAGTTTGGTGCCTCTGTTCTGTCGGTCACTTGAGCTCTGACTGAATGAATATCATCATAACACTTCCAGATAGTATATTTCATTCATAAACTGGCAGGAATTTGTGTTCTTTCTTGCCAGATGGATATTAACTGGCAAAATGAACAACAGTGCAATTCACTGAATAATCTATTTAAGAGTGCATACTTATCTTTATATGGTGGTTCATTTATATATTCATACATAAATATGAGGGGAAACATTTTAGATATCTTAAACATTTATAGTTGATACATTCTTATTCTAATACGGGGCTTTTACCCCCAGATGCATCTGAAATCTAAGCACAAAAGTAACATTTTGAACAGAATTTTGTTATTTTAGTGGAGTACCTGTATTTCATTTTTTATTGTATTTTCCCCTTTTCTCCCAATTTGGAATGCCCAGTTCCCAATGTGCAAAGTCCTCATGGTCACATAGTGATTCGCCTCAATCCGGGTGGCGGAGGACAAATCCCAGCTGCCTCCACCTTTGAGACAGTCAACCCGCACATCTTATCACGTGGCTTGTTGAGCGCGTTGCCACGGAGACATAGCACGTGTGGAGGCTTCACGCCATCCACCGAGGCATCCACGCACAACTCACCAGGCTCACCACCGAGAATGAACCACATTATAGCGACCACAAGGAGGTTACCCCATGTGACACTACACTCCCTAGCAACCGGGCCAATTTGGTTGTTTAGGAGACCTGGCTGGAGTCACTCAGCACAACCTGGGATTCAAACTTGCGACTCCAGGGGTGGTAGCCTGCGTCTTTACCACTGAGCTACCCAGGCCCGTGGAGTAACTGTATTAAAGGACCTTTAGATGTTCGTACTTCTCAAAAGTGTCTGTGCATGTTGATTTCAGACACACTGAAGAAGATCCAAAATGTTCTCATGTTTGTGTATGTATCTGCTGATTGAACATGTATTTACTTTTAAAGCCGCTCATACCCGGCAAAATTAAAACTCATGGTTTAGCGCAACAATTGATTGACAGGTGAGGGGTGGCGCTACTCTGTTGTGCAATCAGGATGTATTCAGGACAGATTGGTGTTACATCTCTAATGCAATGTAATCACATGTGTTTTTGACCACATTCGTATGTGTTTTTTGTGATTCGATTACAAAACATTTAGACCCCGTTTAGACCTGTATTTAGCATTGACTGCAAATTATCGGATGACCCGAAATGCATCTTAATACCAGGTGTAAACAGGGTCATTGTCATCAAAACTGTAAATCTCAGAAATAGAAGAATAGAAGTTTCAAGTTTTGTTAGTTACATACATACACAGTACGACATGTAGTGAAATTCTTGGTATGACTTTTCTCCCCCCAATTTACGATAAAGATAGATAGATAGATAGATAGATAGATAGATAGATAGATAGATAGATAGATAGATAGATAGATAGATAGATAGATAGATAGATAGATAGATAGATAGATAGATAGATGGATAGTAAAATTATAAGTAAAAAAATATATAAAAACAAAATAAGTAAAAAATTTAAATTACAATTAAAATGTATGTGTGGTGTTGAATAGTGAATCTAGTCCTTGTGTTTTCCTTGATTCAGGACACGGATGGCCTGGGGAAAGAACTCCTTCTCATTCTCTCTGTTTTGGCCATCAGGAAGCATAAGTGTTTCCCTGACTGCAACAATGAGAAGAGTCTATTATTAGGATGGCTGAGAGTTTGATGTGGGTGATGCACTCAGCTGATCGCACCACTCAAACCAGGCTGTGATATATCCTGTCAGGATGCTCTCAATGGTGCAGGTGTAAAAGTTTTTTAGCACCATAGAGGGTAGTTTAAAGTCCTTTAAGTGCCTAAGGTGGTAAAGATGCTGATGGGCCTTCTTCACCAGGGTGTTAATGTGGCAAGTCTATGACAGATCATGTGAGATGTGTATGCCAAGATATCGGAAACTGTCCACTCTCTCCACTGTGGCCCCATTGATCATAATGGGGTGGTAGTTACTCGCCTGATTTGTGCTGAAGTCCACTTTCAGCTCCTTTGGCTTGCTGACATTCAAAAGGAGGTTGATCTCCTGGCACCAGTCCTCCAGGCCTTTGATCTCCTGCAGATAGGCCCTCTCGTCGTTATCAGAGATCTGGCCCACCACAACAACGATGTCAGCAAACTTGACATTGGTGGTGGAGTTGTAAGTGGCCACACAAACATAAGTGTACAGTGGGTACACCGGGGGGCTTAGAACACAACCCTGAGGGCTCCAGTGCTGAGGGTGAGGGGGAGTGAGACATGTTTGCCCACCCTTACTGCTTGTGGCCTGTCAGTCAGGAAATTGGAGTTCCTCTGATGCAAAGATGGATGTGACAGGGTGGAGGGTGGAGGGTGGGGCTGGGTCGTGATGCTACACACTAATCAGGCTAATCAAGCCTCAGAGAGGGATAAAGGCAGAGTGGAGACTGCAGCGGGACAGACAGAGAGAGATTTACAGACAGCTGTCTGACACCTTTGTGTGTTTGTCTTTTTGTTAAGTTTTATATTAAATTATTATTTATATTGTCAACCTGGTTCTTGCCTCCTCCTTTCCACTAATCCCTTTACAATGGACTAAATCCTAGGTCCTCCAACTTGGTGGTGAGTTTAGAGGTAATTATAGAATTAAAAGCTGAACTGTAATCAACAAACAGCATTTTAACATAATTTCCCTTCCTCTTGTCCAGATGATCTAGGACTGTGTGGTGCACTGTGAGATGTGTGATGGCATTGTCCGTTGAGCGATTTGGACGGTAAGTGAACTGTAAGGGATCCAGTGTATCAGGTAGTGAGGAGGTGATGAAGTCTCTGACCAATCTTTCATAGCGCAATTGAGGTCAGTGCTACAGGACGATAGTTATTAAGGCAGGAAGACTGGGTTTCATTGGGACAGGAACAATGATGGACTGTTAAAAGCTGGTTGGAATCACTGACTGATCCAGGGAGAGGTTGAATATCTCTGTGAATACCGGTGCTAGCTGGTCAGCGCAGGCTCTGAGGACCCGACCTGACATTCCATCTGGTCCTGCGGCCTTCCTGATGTTCACTCTCCGGAAAGCCTTTCTCACGTCGCATTCTGTGATGGACGTTTCCAGCATTAATGTTCCCGCATACAAGCAGCGGTTATCACTATTGGCACTGTCAGCACCGTTAGCGCAGTAAACTGCAGCCTCGAAGCGAGCATAAAAATTGTTCAGCTCATCTGCGGGAGAAGCATCAGCGTTCGCGATTTTGGGGGATGGTGTTTTATAGTCTGTTATCGTTCTCAGTCTGTCACAGGCTTCTAGAGCCACCCTGTTGAAACTGTGACTCCAATTTCTTCCCGTAGCACCGTTTTGCCTCCCTCACCGCTCTGCAAAATTACAATTTTGTAATTGTCCATGTTCTCGGTGGTGAGACCCGTTTTATAGGCAGCGGTGCGGGATGACAGAGCATCGCGGATGGACTTATCAACCCACGGCTTAATGGAGTGATGAAAATAACAAATTCGAACTCTAATACAGTATTTAAGCTACTTCAAAGTTGACACCCTTTGCCTAGATTTCGAACTCTGCACAATCTGGGCATTCTCTTAATCAACTTCATGAGGTGAAAGGTCCTGGGATGCTTTTTTAAACAGTTTTGAAGGAGTCCTAAATGCTTTTTGACTGTATTTCTTTGAATCTGCAGTCAAATTCAATTTAGTATAAGCATTTAAATAAAGGCCTTTATATCAAAAAGGCTTTTAAGATCAAGAGAAACATAAACTGAGACCATATTTTGACAGGTCACATATGCACATTTACATTCATGCCATGAACTGTATATTATTGTACACAGCAGTGCAGAGGGTTGCTTATTTGCATGCTGATCTTTAAATATTAAAAAATTATATATATATAACTTAACGCATGTTTGTGTTGTTCTGCCTACTGATGTGTTTTTCTTCACTGTATAAACTGCGCAATGCTCATACAGCTGAAAGTTCAATTACTGCCCCCTGGAGTAAACAGGTGGTACTACAAGCTTGCATTTCTCAAGAATCTTCCTTATTACGGTCCGGGGGCTTTGCAATTAATTGCATACATTTTTTTTATCGCATTATTTTTGGTAAAATCAATCGCACTGAATTAACGCGTTAAATCGACAGCCCTAATATATATATATATATATATATATATATATATATATATATATATATATATATATATATATATATATATATATATACCTGAGAAATATACTCTATTCAGCAGGTGGTAAAGTCCTCTATTCAGCACAATTCGTAAAGAGTGTGCTATTGCACTGCAAAGAGCTTTGTAATATTTTAAACTTTCCTCTCACTGGAAGCCACGCACTCATTGACTCCAAAACCCAAACACATCGTCCTTCGACATGGTAATGCACTCAATTTATTCATTGCAAAAAATAGCATTCTGCTGAATTTGTATTTCTGAAAGAAGCTGATGAGGGGGAGCATTCACTATATCAGAGGGTAACATCTCAACAATGGAAATGCCACAATGATGAATGAGATAGAGGTTTTAAGGCTGGCTGCTTCAGTCACAGATACATCAGCAGCTGTAGCTGCCTCGAAACATTATTTCACTGATTACAGAAGCAAATATTGGATAATAATTGCCAGAAACCTTTGTGTGTACATACACTGATGTGCTTATTTGTTCAAATATCCTGCCTGTGTAAAAACAGTAAAACAGATTTATTTGCATTTCACAAAAGACCATTTAACGGCTTACAAGTTCAGCAATGTACAACCAACTGCCTGATAATGCCCAGCAAAGTGGACTTGAAAATTATGTCATCCTTACATCTCATGTTGTTCCAAACCTATATGACTTTTATAACACAAAAGGCAATGTTGGGCAAAATGGTAGCTTCAGTCCCCTTTCACTTTTATTGTATAGAAAAGTTATAATGGAAGTAAACAGTGACTGAGGCTGTCATTGTGCATAGACTTTGATAGTGCATTAGTCATTAGGACTAATTTTATTATGGCTGTTATTCACTGAAAATCTTGCTCGACAGCCATGGCAACTAAAGCAGAGTGGTGGTGGCGTAGTGGCTAAAGCACAGGGCTGTTAATCGGAAGGTCATTGGTTCGAACCCCACAGCCGCCACCACCATTGTGTCCTTGAGCAAGGCACTTAACTCCAGGTTGTTCCAGGGGGATTGTCCCTGTAATAAGTGCACTGTAAGTCGCTTTGGATAAAAGCGTCTGCCAAATGCATAAATGTAAATGTAAAGCCTGATTTGTACTAGGAAGTCCAAAAATTTTCTTCTGGACGAACTAAAACAACCTAGGTGAACGAAGCCGGCGTTTTTTTCTACACGTGGTGTCGTATTAAAATTAGTTAATTTAGAGTGTTGTCACAGAGTTTAACATACAGTTCCAGCTACAAATAAAGCAAATAATTATTTTCTTGGACTGCTGCTTCTTTGTTTTATTAAACTTGTCACAGAGCCCCTTCCACTTAAAAACTGCAATCGCTCCCTACTCATTTGTTGGGGTCACACAGTCTTTATAGAGTTTTTGTTGCAAATCATGTAAAAAGTATACTTCTGCACAATCTCTTAAGAGACGGGCTTCAAATTTATCCATTTTAATGACAGTAACCTAGGTACCAACTCCTCAGCTGGCACACACGATTGTAAATAAAAAAATGTCACATCCAAACCACACCTACAATTAGTTTTAACTATTCATTAAAGCTCTTCGACCAGCCGTGTTCTCCAAGGTCAAGAATTTCAGAGATGTACGCGAACAGGAGAAATCTCACCAAACGAACACCTTGGCAGAACAAAAACGTCACCGCACTTTGTCATCATTTGTACGCGAACAAAATGAAGCCTGTTCGTCCAGTACGTATACATTGGCCTTAAGGCTGTCATTCTGCTTAGACTTGGAATATAGTTCATGAATCGAATGGACTACTTTTATTATGGCTGTTATTCACTGAAAATCTTTCTTGACAGCCACGGTACCCATTCACTTTCACTGAAGGAAAAAAAAGTTGCAGTGGAAGTGAATGGTGACTGATGCTGTCATTCTGCCTAGTCTTGGAAAATAGTGCATGAGCCCTACAACTATTTTTTATTATGGCAGTTATTCACTGACAATCTTGCCATGGTCACCGTTTACTTTCATTGTATGGAAAAAGATGCAATGGCAGAAAATGGACACTAAAGCTGTCATTCTGCCATGACTTGGACAAATATTGATTATTATGGCTGTTATGCACTGAAAATAAGTCCATGGTCAAAATTCACTTTCATTGTGTTGACAAAAGCAGCTTCAGCTTGAACATTTTACTCTGAATATCACCTTTGGATGCAACCCAAGTGGCATCCAGTTACCTCTTAGAAGACTCATCTCTTTTCCAGCAGATGGACACATCACTTCCCTAATGGTATGTGTGTCTGGATCACATGAGCCCTCTCAGTAAGTACACACTTTCAATCCAACACTCAAACCATTAGCTAAAAGGGAGCCATGAAAAATGAAAAATCAATGGCCCACAAAAAGAAAGTAAATGAAACATTTATTTTCTAACATAGATATACTAAGTATGACTCAAAGTATGAGTAAATGTAGAGCGTGTGACACTACATAGACAACGAGGGGTTAAGCATAAGCAACACAAAATGGACCACATTCAAAGGAAGTTCACCCAAAAAATGAATATTCTGTAATCATTTACTCACCCTTATGTTGTTCCAAACCTGTATGACTTTCCTTCCTCCATGAAACACAATACATGGACAACTTACAATATAACTTACTGTACAGCAGATTGTCCAGGCTGGTCCTTATCATACAATGAAAGTGAATGGTGACCACAACTGTGAAGCAAGATTGTCAGTGAAAAATGACTTAAAACTTTGTTCTGTTCCCCACATAAAGCAATCGTATGTCTTCAGAAGACTGTTCCACAGAAGTGAGGAAGTCGTAGAGGTTTGGACGACATGAGGATGAGTAAATGATGACAGAATTAACATTTTTAGTCATTTTGGATAAAATGTCCCTTTAAGAATGATTTAGCAGATATACAGTAACATAAGGGAGAGATGCAGTATGATTTTATTTGTTGGCATTTAAGAAAGTGTAAATTTGACAAGGTTTTCACTGAAACAATTGCTTTAATTAGATAAACACATACTCATTAGCTACTTTATGCAAATCAACTCCCTAAGCAGAACACAGCATTCCTGATAATTCAAAATTACTATGGAAACCTTCAGTGCTTAATTTATATTCACTTAAGTATTGAATTAAATCCACCAGTCTGATTTCAAGTTAGACTAATGCAGTGCCATATAAAAACCTTCTTCAAAAACACTTTTTATTCTGGAAATGCCAGCATGATATAAATTAGCTTATAATGCTGGTATACGCTCAACAATTGTGTCACCATATTAAAGCTTTACTCAATTTAGAACGCTAGATTGATTTACTAGACGTCAATGCCATTTCCAAACAATGAAATCAGTGTTGCTCACCAACTTATAAATGTACTCAATGAAGCTGCGGATGAAATCGTCACCCTCAAAAGTACAGTGGACATTTAAAGATGGTGTTTGCACTGAGCTGTGAAGTGTTCAATCTTACCTTGGTAATTGCAGATGTCTCCCATGCTATTCTGACGCGTGATGTGGTGCCAGTAAGCACTTCGCGGAAGAGATATCGACTTTGTTAATGTGCTCTCGTTTGAAAGAGTCTGTGAGGCAGAGCAGAAAATCACTAGGTTACATTGGTTATATTTCCAGTCAAATTACTCGGAAAGGGCTTACATTGAGAGGATTTCAAAGACTAAGTCCCGTAATAAACAGCACCCCTCCTTTAGCCTGTTTTGATCATTAGAGATGACAGGTGACTGTAATGTCATTACAAGCCTTAAAAAAGAAAGTGAAAGTACCATTTATCACAGCATGTAAAGAGAATTTGTAAATTCTAACAAACGAGACTCTTGGCAAGATGGTTAGCGTGACTCCTATAATTTTGCATGCAGATGTTTAGCTTTTTATATATATATATATATATATATAAAAATAAGAGATTACATTCTTAAAAACTTCTTAACAGGATAAATTGTGATATATGGACTATATATTATAAAAATAGTTTTCTGGGCAGTACTAAATAAAAATATATATATTTTTAAACGATTTAATGATTCTGTAAACAGTGTGTACTATACACTTCCAGCAGAACTGGATATTAGTGCAAGAAGCATTTTTGGCTGTGGTCCTTTATGGCAAGATCTGAGAGGAGGGCCATATGGTCAAGTCTCATCAGTTTCCACTGAAGGCCTTAGAGATGACAGCAAAGATTCACTGCCAGTGATTCAGCAGCACACACCAGGCAACTGAACAATTTATCGACTTCACTAGCTCCAGAAAGGCCATTAAGAAATAACCATTTTGGGTTTAAATGTAATTTCAATGATAAGTTCATTATAAAAATGTCAGGATTTCACATCCATTAAATCATTTGACAGATGCTTTTATACAAAGTGACATAAGTGAATTCAGTATACATTTGATCATTTTGTGTTTTCCCTGGTAATTGAATACATGACTTTGGCATTGCTAGTTCCATGCTATAACAATTGAACTGGCAAGATCATATTTAAAGGCATGACATTCTGCATTTGAACAGCAAAATTCATATAAAACTCTTAAATAATATAAGAATCATATAATATGGTGGTTACTTCCAATGTTAGCGTGTAACTTATCTTGTCACTGTCTCAAATCCAGTGCTAAACATTTGAAAGTGCTTGACCAATACATAGTGTGGTTCAGAATTACATTTCAAATATTCCAGCCTTCAATAAACTGAATTTATTAATCATTACTTACTGTATCTGATTTTAATATTCTAAAAGTGGGCATTCTGGATAATAAATAATCAATATTTGCTGTAACCGAAAGGGGAAATTGCACATTTGATAAATTCTTCTGGGGCCTGGGTAGCTCAGCGAGTAAAGCCGCTGACTACCACCCCTGGAGTCGCGAGTTGAATCTAGGGTGTGCTGAGTGACTCTAGCCAGGTCTCCTAAGCAAACAAATTGGCCCGGTTGCTAGGGAGGGTAGAGTCACATGGGGTAACCTTCTCGTGGTCACAATTAGTGGTTCTCACTCTCAATAGGGCGTGTGGAAAATTGACTATATCAAAAGCGGAGGCAACTGAGACCTGTCCTCCTCCACCTGGACTGAGGTGAGTAACCGCGCCACTACGAGGACCTACTAAGTAGAGGGAATTGGGCATTCCAAATTGGGGATAAAAGGGGGTCTTCTGTGATCTACATTTTTGAAACACCACATAATGTTTACTAAACGAGTGAGAATGCTGAATAACTTCCAATGGTTTTCTTCAGAATAGAATACTAACATACTAGTCTTACTATTTCTGTAGTATATAGTATGTATAATGTGCACATGTAACAGCAGCCAGCTGATACATAATAGCTTAGCTAGCCTTTAGCATCCTAGTTAGCACACCTGCCTCTCATGCCGGAGACGCCGTTTCTAATCCGGTACGGAGCGGGTCGAGCAAGACCGGTTAAACACAGTATATGAAAATGTTATTAAAAATTTGAATGCATAGAATACATGAAAGAAATACTACATTTGCCAAAATATGCAGTAAACATACAGTACTGTGCCTTAAGTCTTTTTCAATGTTTCACAAAAGCATTTGTCTTAAGATGGTTATTTATATCTATTATATTGACAAATATAAATGTTAGACTCCCAAACATTACTTTTGCAAATAGAAAAGATTAGAATAGAAGAACAGGGAACCCTCCAACAGATGTCATGTCACCCACAAGCCCCCCACTGAACATTGATTGAGTCATTCAAGCATTGACATCCCATTGAGTCTGGGATTACATAAAGAGACAGAAGCAATTGAGACATCCTAAATAGATAGAAGAACTGGGGTGAATTCTCCAAGAAGCTTTGAACATCCTATCAGCCAACAACTAAGAAAAACTGTGTCCAGATGTACCTAGAAGAATTGGTGCTTTTGAAGGCCAAGATGGTCTCACCCAATAATGATTTAGCATTTTTATGTTTACTGGACTTTGTCTGATATATGGAATATATGTTTAAAGAAATTGTTATCTGGGCAGTACTAAATAATATTAAGTGATAATTGAAAACTATTTATGTCATTAATTTTGAAGACATCTTCACTATACAATATTTTTCACAAATGCATAAAACTTTTGCACAGTACTCTATTTTGTATACCTTAATGCAAAGCACTCATCTTGACCGTCCATTTCCTTTGTAACAAATGAATAAGATTACAACAGTAGCTTTATCTCTTTTTGACTCATTAATTTATTTGACTAAAGTGATTTAATTTTATAATGTGTTTACATAAAAATTACAGCCTTATTTTATACAGCCAAATTACGGAGTTCTGAGTACATGAATGATCATGCAAATTCGTATCTACAAGTGGGAAAATCTGAATTCTAGGTAATTCCAGAGTTACGGAGTTGTGACGTTGGAAGGAGCGTGTTAACATGAAAGATGATGGAAAGTGATTATTTTGAGTGTTTGTTTATTTGTTTGTTTTTTCTATTATTGTATATTAATTTCTTATATATGATAGTCAACTAATGACTCACCCTTCCTGGTTTGTTTTGAGAAAATTAATTTATAATTTGTTAGATATCATGAATTAATAAATCATGCAAGCCATGTAAAAGTGATGCAGGTGCATTTACTTATTCGTATTCACTGGTACAACAGAAATGTAGCTTTTGCTGTCATTCATTGTGTATTTGTTTAACCCATATGGACTGTTCGGTCATTTTTGAGCTAAATCGATTTTGTTTCTTCAATAAAACTGGTTTCAGTCCATTTCAAATCTGAACACACATAAAAAATCTGTTTATTTGATCATTCTAAGAGGTAGGGAAAAAAAGTCTCATTTGTACTGTTCTTAGTCAAAAATGACCACCATAAGAAATGAATGGGAAACACTAAAAATCTGATTTTTTAAATGTTTTTATTTTGTTTTATAATTATTTATATCAAATCTAAAAAACAGCCACAATGCAGAAAAACCCACACAGACATGAAGGGGTGAGACTACCAAACATCAAGAGTGCAAAAAACACACACATTCCCACACAAAGCTGGTCAGACAATATTTAGAAATATGTTAAAAAAATAAAACAATCAGCCACATCTGCTGAACACACACACACACACACACACACACACACACACACACACACACCAAAGACAAATACATAGAAAAGACATACAAATCAAAGGGAAAGTTTACACTCTTTGTAACACCATGTTCAGGGTTGACTGTAATAATAATGTGGCATTATTGCAAAAACTGACAAAAATAACCTCATACCAAAAAAGTAGTCTTTGATAATGTTTAAATATATATCTAAATGTAGAAATTAACAAAATCTAGAAATCATCTTCTCTTCAACCAGGGATGAATAAGTAGCTCTCTGCAGCCACCTATTGTTTATACTTGGAATTTCATCTGGTTTTCATATATATATATATATATATATATATATATATATATATATATATATATATATATATTTTTTTTTTTTTTAAATGGACACCCCAGTTTGCTTCTTCAGACTTTAAGCTTTCAAACGGTATATGATTTATGAGGATTGGTTCAGTATTTGAATTCACCAAAACCCACTCAAATGCACAACTCAAGTCCTTTTACATGACTGAAGTTAGAGTTGTTACATTTCTTTTATAGCAATTCAAAAAATTACACTCTTAACGTCTCTTGTCACTTTTGACCGAGAACAAATGTATTGTGGTTCAATAATGAACAAGGCATAAGGGTTAAGTTTGGCTTCAGTATTTTGTTTCCGACTGGAATGTGTCTGATTCGTAATAACACATGCCAGACTCCTTGAAGTTACATTCTCCCTTCCCTTTGCTGCCACAAGAGGGCCTCCTAAAACAAAGTTTTTAGTATTTAAATAAAAAAAACTAAAATCTAAACAAAAACCCCACCTTGTTTAGCAGGGTCCCCTGGTGGCTCAAGGACACTAAGCAGTCGCTTATACTTTTTATAGCTTGAAATGGCTCTGCCCAACTAAATGTAGGAGTTTCCAAGGTGCAACTGAAGGCGGCATTTGAAACGTTTATTGTGCAATAATGCCTACTGTTTCCTATTTTTTTTATTTTGTATTAATTGCTGGGAATACAATGTACACTGAACAGTATTCAGTAAATAGTAAACTACTATTCAAGTGTTGCAAGTGTGTAATTATGGGATGGGTGGTTTTACCGGACCTGTGTGCTCTTCTCCATCTCAATCATCATGCGCTCATGTTGCTCGGCGATGGACAGTGTGGCAGAATGAACTCTCTGATAGATCATCTCACCTTCTCTGGTCTGGAATGTAAATAAGCCCTCCCCTGTATCACACATCCTGTAAGATCACAGCACACATCCACTTCACTTGAGCAAGCGTTTCTACAGGCGGAACAACAACAGAACACTTTAAGTGCAGCCTGCAAAGAAAGTGAAGCATATGCTAAATGTTGAGCACCTTCCTGAATCAGCTAATCAATACTCAGAGCAGCAGCATCAGGAATATTGGATTTAGGATGGATTTAGATGACTACATCTTGTCGGAAAAAAGGCACTCCCAACTAGAGTCAAATGTAGTACACGCACCTCCCAGATTCAAACGTGAACCAGGTCGAGTCTCTGCCATATCTCCTCAGGGAGTTGAGCGGCCACATGACCAGCTTGACTCTGGCATTATGGATGTCCCATAGGTAGATGTTTTCATGGGTTATCTGCATTGTGCACTCTCCGTAGATGTCCAGGTTTGGGGTCGGCATCAAGTAAACATTAATTCTCTCTGGAATTACATAATTAAGAGTCAAAAGTGCTGTAGACAAGGGTTTCCAAACCAGAGGATTGTGAGATTACAGCAGAAATGCAAATTCTGAATGAATTTAAATAAAAATGAATAGTTAAACATGTATAAAATTAAAACCATCAAATTGTATTAACTATTTATGGTAAATAGATAAAAAAAAATATTTTCGTCTTTAAGATTTACAAATTTTAATTTGATAACAAAATTCCATCAAATTGTGTAATTTTTAACAAAATTAAATTAATAAAATGTTTTTTTTTTTTTTTTTTGTCAAATAAGTTCATGTTGAATTCAAATTTTGAGGGGAGACGATAGGTATATAAATGGTACACAACGTCGAAGTGAGCGACAGACGGGGAACGTCTAGGTTACGGATGTTACCTCCGTTCCCTGATGGAGGGAACGAGACGTTGTGTCCTCCCGGCCACGTCACTGAGAAAATTTCTGAATGAACTCAACGTATTTGCCCGCTTTTATACCCGTATGTCCGGGGGCGGAGTATGCAAATCTATTTCATAGATCAGAGGCATATTCAGTGCTCAAGAGAGACCCCTAGTGTCGCTTCTTCGACACAACGTCTCGTTTCCTCCATCAGGGAACGGAGGTTACATCCGTAACCTAGACGTTTTCCACAATAGAGTAAACTGTTTTTTAACCGATCTGAAAAGGTCAGAGACTGCTTTTTGATTGACATTTGTTTTAATAATAATTAAATATGCTTTAAAAAGGGCAACCCCATGATGGTATAGTCCTCTCAGCTACACAGATTTAATGGTGCTTTGGTAAAAGATCCTGCTTTGCAGAAAGATGACAGAGAATTAGAGGGTACATCTGGAAATATGTAGACCATCATCTAACATGATTATTATTTTTCTGTCGCACTATTTTCCCTTCTTGCAGACATGGCCCTTGCAGTGCTCAAAAGGTCAAAAGATTGTTGCCATAGAGCCACAGTAGGAAAAATGATGGTGAGTGTTTTTGCAGCCAACCATTGCTGGAGTAACCACACCATCTCAATTAGCTCCAAAAAGACAAGAGTGCACTACATAATACAAATTAATAGTGCCTAATTATACCTAACGCTTCAAAATAAGCTATGTGTCTTTCCAGAGGAAGAGGCGATGTAATGTGGGGGCTATTTTAGGGATTGTGAAAATTAACTCTGATTTAATTATCGGAGTGCGCCGTTAGAGGGGTTTAATTGAAGCGCAAATGGCAAACTCTCTGCTCGTTATTTCTCAGCTGTCGTACAGTGGAGAAACCATCATTTTACTGACCTCCTGCTGATATAATCATATACACATTGCGCACTCGTTATGAAAACAAATCAATATTTGCCTGTCATTTGATTTAAAAAAATGTGATGATGCCTGCCATTGCTTAATGCTTGAATGGTTCAGCAGAACTCAGAGATGAACTAATATTTATTTTCTGAATTATGTTTTAAAACACACACACACACACACACACACACACACACACACCCACACACACACGTAGTGTTTCCATGTTTTATGGGGACTTTCCATAGACATAATGGTTTTTATACTGTACAAACTTTATATTCTATCCCCTAAACCTAACCCTACCCCTAAACCTAAACCTCACAGAAAACTTTCTGCATTTTTACCTTTTCAAAAAACATAATTTAGTATGATTTATAAGCTGTTTTCCTCATGGGGACCAACAAAATGTCCCCACAAGGTCAAAAATTTCGGGTTTTACTATCCTTATGGGGACATTTGGTCCCCACAAAGTGATAAATACACGCTCACACACACACACACACACACACACACACACACACACACACACACACACACACACACACACACACACACACACACACACACACACACACACACACACACACACACACACACACACACACACACACACAAAAAAACAAACAAACAAACACACACGACAGGCCTAAGTTCCTTTCAAAGACCAGTTCAGACTGAAACAATCTTGGAGAAGATGCAGGGGTTCTCAACTGGTGTGTTGCGACCCAAAAAGGGATGACAGAGAAGATGACAGAGAATTAGAGGGTAAGAAATATGTAGGACCATCATCTAACATGATTATTATTTTTCTGTCACACTATTTTCCCTCCTTACAGACATGGCTCTTGTAGTGCTCAAAGGTCAAAAGACTGTTGCCTGTCTCTGTTCTGATAGGGTCACAGACAGCAGGGAGAAACATTCTAAATGCAAATAATAAAATGCACAATTGTGCATTGTTAATGTAGTTAAATGAATAGGCTTATCAACATTTAAAAGGAGAAGAAAAGCTTTTACATCTCTTTTGTTGTGGACATCAAAGGCTGTATGTCCAATCAAAGTCACTTGTAATAAGCTAGCCACATTAGGTCGATACCAATATGGAAATGTTGCGTGGCATGCCCTCATCTACACAAACCATCAACAAAGGTTTTAAAAACAAGATAATAAATGTGACCCAGACACATACAATTTGTAAATCTAAAAATCTAAAGTTTGTGCTGACCACTATGTGTTTTGTACAGTGAAATATTGCCTGCTGAGAGCATGAAACCATCAAATACATTTCAAATACACATTGAATACTTTTCAATGCTTTTGAAACATTTTAAATGACTTTTTGGTTTATTTTTGTACAATAAACAATTTCGGGTAACATTTTACAATTATATTTTAGGCAACACTTTACCATAATGTTCCATTTGTTAACATTAGTTAACATCAATTATGAACAATACTTTTTTTAATCTTAGTTAATGTTAATTTCAACATATACGTTTTAAAAATCAAAAGTAGTATTTGTTCAAATTAGTTAATGCACTATGCACTAACATAAACTAACAAAGAACAATTGTAATTTTATTAACTAATATTAACAAAGATTAATAAATGCTGTTAAAATATTTTGATATTTGTTAGCTCATGATACCTAATGTATTTATTTATGTTAATGAATGGAAACTTATTGTAAAGTGTTACCATATTTTATTTGTTTACATTAGTTAATTACATTAGTTAATATAATACTTTTGCAGCGCTTATTAATCTTGGTTAATATTAATGACATCATTCACTAAAAAGTTTTTGCATTAAAAGTTGTATATGGTAATATTAGTTAATGCATCATGAACTAACATGAACAAATAATGACCAATTGTGTTTTTACAGGATTAATTTACAGGAACCAAAATTAATAAATTATATATAAAACAAATAATAAATAAAAATTATATATATATATATATATATATATATATATATATATATATATATATATATATATATATATATATATATATATATATATATATATATATATATCTTTTTTTTTCTGTGTTAATGATACCTGATGCATTTTAATAATGCTAACAAATAGAACATTTTTGAAAGGATTTCATAATTTTTATTGTGCTAGCTTAGTTGCCACTTGATGACCCATGAATAAAATCTGATTTCTGAAGCAAAAACAATCAAGAACTACTTCTTTAAAGTAATTTAACCATTTAGTAACACATTTTCTCATTAATTCTAAAAGGAACCAGTCTGCACTTGCTAACAATGGCAATAGAATATTGTAGCTCATTCTCTTAACCGTTACTTGCACAGGTGCCATGCACATTAATCCTGCTTTTCTTTAATGTCATAATCTCATTCATCTCTATGACAAGCTTCATTATGGGCTGATGCTCTGATGCATGGCAGTACTCATTAGTGCTTAGTGAAGAACCTTGGCCCGAGCAGATCATTTATAAACACGAGAACAGACCTGGAGGGAGTGTGTTTAACAAACACGTTTGGTCCCTGTAATAGAATCATTTAGGGAGTACAGGAGAAAAAACAAACAAAAAAAAAAAATCACCAGAAAGCCGGCCTCTAAAAAGATACTGACCGTTCTGTTCCCTCTGCACCCCTGCTGCTAACAAGTCCGGTTCTCCCATGCTGATGTCATTAAGTCTGCTGCCCAGACACTCCAAACACAATAACTTCCACCACTCCTCAGCCTCCAGCTCTGTGAACACATACATCCGTATCATCATGTTTACATACAAACATACAGTTGGTCTGGAGAGCAAACAGGAATTCCATGAAGAGGAGGAAAACACATTTTATCAATTAAGCACTAATGCAAAGAAACAAACACTTCATAAACAGTAAATTGTTGATGAATGTTGATTTTTCTAGTCTTCCATGCACCCAGGATTTATGTGATTTATCCGTGTTCTTTTTTATTTGTTGGATTAAGTACATATGCATCAGATAATATGTCTCTGGCCAATGTGATGCATTTTGCTGGTTTTCAGCATCTTATGTCATGAGCACTGCGTATTTGAAGATGGTTTGTCAAGAAGTTCATCTTATAAAAATGTCAAGACCCCTGCATTTTCCTTCAGTTTCCTTCCATCCAGGTGATTTTGAATGCAAGTATGCATGTAAATGGCTCCTAACACTATTCTAAAGATACTGGTGTTACTTTTTTTTTTTATTCAGTGACTGTTACGAAACAGTCAAAAAATTGCCATCAGAAGTTTAGACAGTGAAGCATAAGTGATATTTATTAAAAATGTTTTTACGAAGTTTATAGTTGTAACTCCAGAACCCTGACACAACACATTGCTGGTGCAAAAGCGAAAACGAAAATGTGAGTCACAAGTCTATGTTTTGTGAACAGTGGTGTTTCACTCAGTGACTAACATAAGATGCTGCGTACAACCGAATGATCTACTATGTTTTGCTGCAAAGATATGAAAGACAAAGAGCTATTAATGACTATTCCTTTGTCATAGAGGCAAACATATATTTTAAAGTAAATGCAAAATACAGTTCCATGGCTGGAAAAAAAAATTAAAAATAATTCCATTTCCTTAATGCACTTGCCAGGTGTTGTAAAATGTCAATTATGGTCTCTGTGCAGGCACGCATGCACGCACGCACACACATTGGTGTGCTAATGAAGACTCTCCGTAGATATTATGATTTTTATACTATACAAATTATATATTCTATCCTCTAATCCTAAACCTAACAAAAAACTTTCTACATTTTTAAATTTTCAAAAAAACATTGATTAGTATGTTTTTTTTAAGCTATTTGAATTATGGGGACAGTAGAAATGTCCTCATAAACCACATTTATACATAATACCCTTGTAATTACCAGTTTGTTACCTAAAAAAAAATGTCCTGGTAAACCACCCAAACCCTTCCACGCACGCACACACACACAATATTCACACTCAAATCGCATCCTGCAGGAGTTGAGCTTTTTGAGGAAGACACTTTTTTTTTCTGTCATCCAGTTTATTAAATCCTCCAATTTTCAAAAGCTCCAAGCTTATCTACAGGAGACTCTTAGCTGTACCATTCTAATGAGTAAACCCTGCAAATTACCATCCACAAGCGTCTAATGCAGTTTAGCACCATGACAAAAAAGGGACAAAAAAACAAGCACAAACTACTGCCAGCTTGCCTCAAAATGAGCCCTGTCCACACTGTTTCTGCACATTACACAAGGTATGAAAACTCAACATTATGAGATTAGAATTGTCTAATTACGAGCCAAGTAGTTGCTAACAGATTCGTGACCTTGTCAAGATTATGTTTTCTGCGGAGCTTGTTTGAATAACAACAGCTGTGTGCATGATATGCTTCCCTAAATACATTTCAGCAGGGCTAAATGATGCTTAAATGACTATGTTTGTTCACATTTTTAGTCTGCCTGTTTTTGGGCTTTAGGCAGGCATCTTTAAAATTTGTGCAATCAAAATTAATTAACCGTATGTACACTAGGCTGTGTGCCAAATGCATTTGGGAATAGTACATTTCAAATGTCTTTCCAAATAATTTGTCTAAAAATAGTTTGCCTATAGTACTACAGTACATAGACCCAATAAACCTCTTAAACACAAATAAATCACTGTGCACCCTTTTTTTCATGGAAGCTTTTCTTCGCTTGAGTTTTTGCATGGCCTCTCTCCTGAGATGGTGCCCTTTAAGTGTGTCTAAATTCACAAACTTTTGGGTCCACTGAGTGGAAAATTTGATAAACAAATACTTCATCAGCGTGGCAGACTCCCAAGTGATCAGGCAGCTATGTGCACAAACACAAAGATGCCTAGCAGAATCAAGGCACTTTACAGGACAACATCTTTAAATGGTTAATAGTTCACAAGCGCACATTGTGAGAAGGACATGAAAGTATAGGATAAACAATTAGGAGAAATAAAGTAGGTCAAGATGGATAAAAGAGGTTACATAGGTTGGATGAAATCAGGGTACAAATCAAACTTTTTGTCACACCTGACAACATTGAGAAATATGCAAGCCATAAATATTTCCTACCAGCCATGGAACTGTATTTTGCATTATTATTATTCAAAAAGTACTTTTACATTGAGATTCTTGTCCCTATGTGAGTCATATCATCCAGGGACAGAGAGATGGTGAGAAAGCAGAAAACAGTAGTACAGGTCAAAGTAGCAGAGGCGTGACCTGACAGACTCAGAGGGAGGTGAGGAAGTGGAAGTAAAGGATCTGGGGATGTCAAGTTCCTACAGCGGACATGGGAGTACACTTGCTCCATATGGCCATGGTTTGTGAGAAAGCGGAAGTTTGATAGGAGGCGGCTCGTGGACATGTTCCTGTGCCAAAATAAAAAGAGCTACGAGCAGAGTGTACCACGCCACACACATATATACTCCTGCCCTCTCTACTAATGTAAAGGAGATCTAATACAGCAGGATATATTAACACCGGGTCTTATTAACAGCAAGCCAATACACAAAACAACTCTGGATAAAAAAACGTCTTAATATAAACAGCCTTAAAGCTAAAGTGTGCATTTTTTCAATGTTTACATTGGTTTACATTGAGGTGAACAGAGAATGGCCAGACTGGTTCAAACTGTCAAAGTCTACGGTAACTCAGATAACTGCTCCGTACAACTGTGGTGAGAAGAATATCATCTCAGAATGCTATTTTGGGAATGCGGGTTGGCACTGTTTTGGCAGCACAAGGGGGACCGACACAATATTAGGCAGGTGGTTTTAATGTGTGGCTGATCGGTGTACAAGTAAGCCATTTGTAGGTTGATTTCCCCAATAAGTGTAAAACTGTGGCGAAACTCTTTTTTTTTTTGCCTCCCAACCAGCCTGACAAAGCAACATTGGCTCAACAAATGGCATGAGTTTCCGGTGGAACTATCTGTTTGTCCAGCCATTGAGAGACAGACAGATGGAAACCAGTTTGAATATAATCATTATATATTTGTGATTCCGCTTGGTGATGCTACCGGAACAGAAATTACACACTTCAGCCTTAAGGCACGTACTGTATATATATATATATATATATACATATACACACACCCTTGGTGCATGCCCATATATTTCACAGCTCTTAATTTATGCATCTGCCCGTTCTAACCATTTCTCATTAATATCCTGCCTCAGAAGGGAGTGGAGGAGAGTCGAGGCAGAGCTGGGGGTGGGAAGGTTATTGTGGTAAATGGATTCAGGAGAACATTCCTCGCCTCCCCCTGGCAGTGCGGAAGACCCCAGAGGTGCTAATGATATCCCAGCGGGTCCTCCATGCTGCTCACCCTGTGCTCATCCACTCCACTGCCTCCCCTTCCTTTCCACATCCTCCTCTTCCCTCCTTCTCTGTCTTCTCTTTTCCACCCCAGCCTGCCCCGCTGATCAGCCGCCTATACCTGGGAATTCTGCTTGACAGGAAATTTGAAGCCAAAGGACTAATTCTGTGATAGAAGAGGAAGAGTTTTACTCTTGGAAATTTCCTTGGTGGAGATTGTTGTCATTTTAGTATTTGATTAGGTCAATTTATCATATAATAGAATAGAACAGAATAGAATATTGCCACTTGGTTGGGCAGGTGGCCCCACATTTGCGGTTTTAACACTGTGTTGCAGTGTCAAAGGTATGTGAAATGATGCGGCGTTAGAATGTTTCAGAATGTTGTTTAGCAACAGGCAACCAGCCATATAGAGTGCAACAGTCTGGTTCCAGAAGTGAAAATCCCTTAAAATGTTTTCATAGACTAATTGATTTTTAAAGATATTTTATGAACATTTTAAGACAGACCTACCTTGAGCTCAGAGGTTGTTTATCGATGGTATATGCTTCTGTTGAAGCCATCTGTCTGCGTTGTTTCTATTTAATTGTTTCAATAGCGTGTTTGATTGTGGAATTCTTGGTAAACAACTACATTACCCATGGTACAACAGAGAACGCTTCACCAATCAGAGAACCTCGGCCAACAAAGACCACAAAATTAGCCTCAAAACAAAGCCCCACTCCCATGACGTACTGTGAGTGACGTGAACGAGTTGGTCGCCCTTTACCCTTAAACTACTTGAATAATTTTAAATATTGAATAATTTTGCAATAAATATAAAATTCATTGTTTCTATACATATAATCAACAACCTAAAATCAATAGTTTGATATATTCTTAAAGTTTTTTTTTTTTACAATGGCAATGCTTCATGGGATTTTAGTTTGTAACCTCGTGAAAGATGGTGAGTACACAGCCTTGTACTGGTGTGTTTTTGTCAGATTTTCAAATACTTGAACATTTTTGTTCATGGCTTATAATTCTTTTATGGAGGATTTTATGAAAAGCCTATTCAAAAAATTTATGAGAAAAATACTTCCGGAACCCAGACGCTAAATAAGTGGGCGGGGCACTGTTGCGCTCTGTAAAGCCTCAGTACTTACCTCATTAAATATTAATTAACTTTGTACCGTCGCTGCTATTTCAGAGACTATTGGCTGTTTATGTTCTCCGTCTGAGTGAAACTGGTAAAGTGTCAAACAGTGGTGGCAAACGAGACAACTGCTGCAATGAAGAGAGTGTACGCCATGTTTTGAGGCATATTTCAAAAGACAAAACACAAACAGAGCTGAATTTCTTGGCAACATTTCCAGAGCAGAGCAGATCCATTGACAGGTTGTGTACCTGTCGCTAGCTGTATTTGTTCAATCATTGTTATCGAAACACATCCAAATACAGCCACTAAAAATCACCTTAAGACCAGTTGATTTAATGTAATTGCAAAAAATGGCTGAGAAAAGTGAAGTTAGTTCTGAGAAAAACTCTAGGATAATTTGTTTGCCATTTGGTTTGATATTTCTATGTAATGTAATTCATAATTTGACCTAATACTTTTTAGGGCCACTGTATTTAAACAGCCAACTGTATTTAAACAGCCAACTCAACTGAAAAAGAAAATGCTAATTACAATTTTATTAGGGTTAGGGTAAAACACCATCCAGTAAACGGTAACAGTAAAACACCATCTTTGGTTAATCCCAGCACTGAAAATCAATATGCATTTAATATAATTTCACCAGCAATGTTTGTTTTCTGGGTGTGATTTTTTTTCGGAATGAGCGTTTTGATCAGTTTTCACAATGCCATATTTTCATTAAAAGATTCTCAGTGTGAGAGAGGAGAAAGCACATGGGAAGAGAGACTGCCAAGCTAGTAGTGTGTATATCATCTCATTCGTATTTCAAACGTGTGTTTGTGCATGCTAAACCTTTCTCTTGTTTTGTTTTCTAACTGATGTTTTGCTGGTTGACTTTGGCCGTATTCATTCTCAACTACAACACAATTTAAAAAAACAATCTACACTGTGTGTCTCACTAGGCCCTTCCACCATTTACTTATAACTCTGCCTGAATGTTTGAAGAGTATTCCCTAGTTACAAACTCTATATGGACTATTTTTCAAAATATGTGAAAATAAATACTTTAGCATCTTTAAGTATAGAATAAATGAAGCTATTTGAAGTTATATACTATCCAGCCTTCAGTCTCTGAGGTTGAACTTTAACGTAAAATACTTTCTCAGAGATGGAGAGAGACAGGGGCGTAGATTCCTGGGGGGATGGGGGAGAAGGTAACCTCACCAATAATCAAAACAAGCAAGTACAACCCCCCAATATTTGTACCATGATCAATGGAAACATGTAAATTCTTCACACTGTAAACACCCACCCCCCATGTTCAGACCAAATCTTTGCCCTTGAAGCACTTACCTGACTCACAGGAAAATGTCTTTGTCGTCTCATCACAGAAAATAATTGCCACTGCATGTTTCTTAGTCTCTCTGGGCATTCGCGTAATGTTCTTAATGTTGTGGAGCTCAGTAATCTACAAAAGTAAAAGACAAAACTCATTACCAAATTTAATGAACTCAAGTGAAGGGGAGAACAACAAAAGAAGGGTGACACAGAGGTAATGTTATCTGACAATGCAATGATTTGAAATTACTGTGCCTGGCTTTAGGGAGTAATGGGGACAAGAGTTAATGATGGACTTCTCTCATATCTATTTTCACACTATTATAATACATTTTAGAATTTGAAAGTAAAGATCATCCAGAAATGTACAATAACATCATACTGGATTATTTTCAAATGCACCTACAGTACACCAATCGTAAAACCAAGCCTAAGTTCTTGCTTTGTATGTTTATTTTTTTAATGTTCTGTATGTTTTTTTTATTTCATTAAAAATAAATTTTGAATAAAATGTTTCCATTCAAACTGGTTTTGTCAAGTACACTAAAATAACAAAGGTAATGAGAGATATCACTAAGCTGTCACCATACAAAAAATAAATAAATAAAAATACTGCAATTAGACTGAATGAATGCTGAAATTTTTTTGCGATGAATTCTGTTTAATTGTGGTTGAGGACAGGGACGGTCAGCACTTTAACAAATACAGCTGGCCTGGACACAAATTCATATAACAAGACATTTTCATTCATGATTTAAAATGTGACCACATTCATGATGAACAACGAAGAAAAGCAATCTCCTTACATGTAGCTAAGAAAATAAGCAGCTGTTCTTATACACTATCTATATTTCAAGTCTTCTTCAAGTAGAATTTAATTCATCTTCTAGTGTCACACTCCTCAAAAAAAAAAAAAAAAAAAATACTACATATTCACTTCTTCCGAGCTCTCTTAAAGTATATTTTTGTAGTTGCTACACCTTTCCTCTAGGTATTGCCTGTGCCATCAGAACGGAGGTTTCTGCATTTGTATGTTTGTCTATGTGTTTGTGTGCCTGTATATGGTGCTGAGTGTGTCTTCAGGGATTATGAATCTGATGAAGGGTTTGCTCAAGGCTTTGAAAGAACTTCTCTAGCTCAGGTGCGTCAGTGGGTGAATGATTCACTGATGGGCGTGATAAAGCATCTTCTAAAAATTGCTCTACTGCCAGCAGTGCACAGACTCCAAGATTTCCAGAAACGTGCATTATCTATATGATTACCATGTTATCGCACTATACAATGAATTACACGACAACTGTATAGCTTCCTGGAAAAAGTTGCTTGTTTAAATGTAACATTTTTATGTTATTAGTAGTAAGTGATTAATTCATCTTTAGTGAATTGCCAGGGGCGTAGATTCCAGGGGGATCTACGCCCCTGGCAGTGGTGGTGGTGTAGTGGTCTAAGCACATAACTGGTAAACTGGTAATAAGAAGGACGCTAGTTTGAGCCCCACAGCCACCACCATTGTGTCCTTGAGCAAGGCACTTAACTCCAGGTTGCTCCAGGGGTATTGTTCTTGTAATAAGTGCACTGTAAGTCGCTTTGGATAAAAGCGTCTGCCAAATGCATAAATGTAAATGTAAATGTAAATCTTTACTGTAAATCAAGTACAGTATAACACATTCACATTCTGGCTGAGTTTATGAGACACGGTTGTAAGAGTAACTTGAATATCAAATACAGAAATATTGGCCAAAAGGGAGCTTATAATATGGAACTGGGCCTCACAGGTATAATATAATATTAATATTAAAAGCCTGTCCATAGTGCCCTTTAAAATCAAGGGATCAGGGTCTCTCTACTTTCTCTACTGACAGACAAGTAGCAATTCATTTTGTGGCCATATTGAAATAACATATAAATAAAAAATAATGAAATATAGCTGCAAGCAGCGATAATGGGACCAAGCACCATGGGTCCATTTCGGAAAACAATGCAAGGTGGACACATGGATTTGGCATTTGACATTACTCTAAACAATTTTGAAGCAATGTGGGTAAATACAGAACAAGAGGACTATTTTAAAGTCTGTCATAAGAGCCACACTTCCTGCTCCCAGGTGGTGGCATTATGACCATGACTAAAATTGATTAGCCCCCAAGAGTAAACATACATCTCAATTTTGATCTAAATCACACATTGCACCCAGTAGATGAGACAATATCTGTTCCCCATTTTTCACCATTAATTTAATGCAAGTGTCTTTCTTCCCAGAAGTGCACGAGGAGCTAACAAAGTCGTGGAAGGCACCTTTTTCTCCCCATACACGCTTCGCATGCTCATCCACTCTGACTACCCTCGACGGCGGAGCGGCTAAAGGATATGTCGAGCTTCTCCAGGTGGAGCGTGCCATAGTGGTGTATTTATGCCCGCTGGTGCGACCGACTAAGGCTCCCTTCCAAGGTCTTTAAGTTCTCTTACTCTTTAATAACAAAAGCTTACAAGGCCGAGGGTCAGGCCACTTCTGCCCTGCATGCGTGGCTATCCTGCAGGTCCACCAGGCCAAGACACTGTTAGATCTGCACAAAGGCAGAACCAACCCAGGGCTGATGCAGGAACTGGGCACTGCGACCGACCTCGCCTTATGTGCGAGGAAGGTAACGCCGTGTGCCCTGGACTCGAACGATGTCCACTCTTGTGGTCCAAGAGCAGCACTTGCGGAGATGCATTACGCTGAGAAAGTCTGCTTTCTAGATGCGCCCATCTCCCAAGGGGGGACTTTTTTGCGACATTGTCAAGGATTTTGCCCATCAGTTCTTGACGGTGAGGAACAGACTGAGGCGATTAAGCACATCCTGCCACGGCACGACTTGGCCACCTTCGGGCCTCTGAAGTCCAGTGCCCTGTCTGCTTTTCGCCAGAGCCATTCCCCTGTGGTGCCAGCCCCCGGCTCCAGTTCCATCAGAGCCCATATGCTGGCCTCAGAGAAAGAGATCCTCCCATGAGAAGTTGGCACCACTTGCCCATCAGCCGGCCCCCAAGACACTCTGACAGGTGGTTTGAGATGGTCCGGACACAGGCAGCCCAGGGATGAGGCAACTACTTCTGACCAGTCCAGCCTGGGTGACCTCTCCAGCCCCACCTTCGCCTCTGGGTGGGGTGTGGTCTCCACGGTGTCCTCTACTTGGGAGGGACACCCCCCGACGCGGACCTTATATGGCCCCCAGCTGAACGATTTATTTCCTTTTGGGGAGAAAAAAAAAAGAGAAGAGGCCGCGGCTGGGTCAGCCGGTCCTTATTTTTTGGCAGTTGCCTTGTCCTCGAGGTGCAGGGGACCGTTTGATGCCTGTGAGAGCATTGGGGGAGGTTATGTGACGGCCTGGAGCGCTGGCAACGAGGCACTCACAGGGCTGCTCCTCTCGCACCGCCAGTCCGTGTAACACAGTTCAGTTAGTTGTGGTGTTTTGTATAGGGACCCCTAGTGTCACTACATCGACACAACATCGAGTGAGTGACAGAAGGGGAACGTCTCGGTTACTGTCGTAACCTCCATTCCCTGATGGAGGGAACGAGACTTTGTGTCCCTCCTACCACAACACTGAACTACCTGTTGAAATGGCCAGGACCATGTCTCGGCTCCTTAGTACAAAACTTGAATGAGTGCTTGCATTCCAGCTCCTTTTATACCCATATGTCCGGGGGAGTGGCATGCAAATTCCACTCGCCAATTCTCATTGGCCTTTTCTCAAAGATCAGAGGCATGTGGGACTCCCAAGGGCGACCCCTAGTGTCACAACATCTCCTTCCCTCCATCAGGGAACAGAGGTTACGACAGTAACCGAGACATTTTCCACATGCACAAGCAGTAATTTTCACTAACATTTTCTCACACACTGTAGACTTGTTTTTACATTGTTGCATGATGTTTTTTTTTTCAGCAAATGAGCTCAACCTTGCTATTAGTGTCAAATGTGACATAAAAAAGCACCTTGAGCTGACTGCGCAATTGTACAGCTACTTACCTATAATGCTCCAAGTCGGCCGGCAATACTTTACCTGTAACGATGCGCAAATCCAGGCACAGATCTGAACGCTATTCTTGCATACCGCAACATGATGAGAGGGGAGTTTTCAAGTTATGCAGTTATATCATATCTAGCATACCATCTCAGTTGGTAAGCCATTTATTCAATATGTATATGATTAATATAACATGTAAAAAAAACATGCACAAATATAACGTTTAATAAAAGGGAGTTGTTTTATTGTGTTAAATATACATATTTTCAAAATACCTTGTGTAAATGATATCTATGCATTAGAGAGGGGTAACATTAAAAGGATGTTAAATGTTTGGAGGGGTACACCACTGTAAAAGGTTTGGGAACCACTGATTTACTGCATTCAAAATAAATGCAAATACAGTTGATGTCAGAAGTTTACATACAATAAGGTTGAAGTCAATAAAACTAATTTTTTAACCACTCCACAGATTTCATATTAGTAAACTATAGTTTTGGCAAGTTGTTTAGGACATCTACTTTGTGCATGACATGAGTAATTTTTACAACAATTGTTAACAGACAGATTGTTTCACTTTTAATTGACTATATCACAATTCCAGTGGGTCAGAACTTTACATAGTTTACAAGTTATCTGTGCATTCAAGCAGCTTGGAATATCCCAGAAGATGATGTCAAGCCTTTAGACAATTAGCCACATAGCTTCTGATTGGAGATGTACTGAATTGGAGGTGTACCTGTGGATGTATTTTAAGGGCTACCTTCAAACTCAGTGACTTGACATCATGGGAAAATCAAAAGAAATCAGCCAAGACCTCAGAAAAAATATCTAACTTTTTGGAGAAATGTCCTCTGCAACTTATTGTGAGAAGCTTGTGGAAGGCTACCCCTAATGTTTCACCCAAGTTAAACAATTTAAAAGGCAATGCTACCAAATACTTACAAATTGTATTTAAACTTCTGACCCACTGGGAATGTTTTGTCATTAGGCTGCTGCGGGTCAATTGTGTCTAATAGAGCAGAAGCGATAAAAATTATGGTGACCAGGGCTGCACGACTTGGGGGAAATGTCACATTGCGATTATTGAGGCTAATATTGCGATATGCGATTGCGATATAATAAACAAATGGTAACATGAGTCAACTTGCTTGATTATCAAGGAAAATGCACATAGATTACTGATAATGCTGAAATGTGTATTTCTCAACTCAAACATACAAACTAGCAACAACAACAACAACTATAAATGCAGTGTTTTCAAATTAAAATATTTTTACAAAATTAAATAATAACATCTTTGCATTACTGCAAACTTGTTATTTTCTCAATATTTCACCTAAATAAAATGGAACAATAAATAAGAACATACACATTTTCATGAAATTAAGATTGTCCAAACAAACAGGGACATTTAATCAGGATGCAACGTGTACTTTCTATAAACTCTTTTGAAAAGGAAACTGGATATAAAAGTGTGGTTCAATCAAACCACTAAAACTGTTGTTGTTGCTGTTATGTTTTTTTTTTTTTTAAATGACAACTGGTATTTCCAAATCCTCTTTCTAAAAAGTTCTACTTATCGCTGGTACCTCTTGTTCAGTCTGTGGATGATTTCTGAAATCCCACTTTGCTAACGGTGCATCATGTCTCTTTATATCTCTGTGAAGACTTGTCATATGGCGTGACACTCACAAACACATCAGTAATTGTGCTTTGTTTGGCTTACTGGGCTTTTTAATGTAGTTTTAGTCAATGAAAACTGTTGACATTTTAGCCACAGAACACTGTAAACATTTTAGCCATAAGAGTGTTATTTATAAGCATTTGTCAATCTTGTCTATCCAAAACCTATATATATATATATACACACACACACACACACACATTTTATTGTTGTTGTCATTTTAGTGTTATTTTTCACATAAGATTGATCTTATCATGATGATCTCATCAATGATGCTACACTTTGCACTGCAGACAGTGGGGGTGAGAGACGAGCGTCTCCGTATTAGAGTGTGCATCACCCGGCAGAACTTTAAATCTCTCCCGGTCTCGACTCCCGCTCAGATTGTGTCTCTTCCGCGACTGGTTGAAGCGGCTCTGATCGCACCGAGAATGACAGTTTTGGAGTTTGTGTTTATTTACATGCCATGCTCCCGTATTATATGAACTTTAATTATTTATGAAATAAAGATATATCGCCAAGCTGTGATCTGTGTTATTTTTTCTGGCCACCAGTTCAGTGTCGGTCTGCTCGGCGTCCATCTTCACCTGATTTCTACGCTGAACACCGGAAACTCACATGACTTGACCACACGTACCACTCCCTAAACTGAGACTGATTGGTCATATTTTTACTAGCGGTGTAGAAAATGGGCAAATAGCTCTCAGAGAGAATGGGCTGTCACGTCCACACATGCACTTATTTATTTAATATAAATCGCACAGGCTGACATCGCGATTGGGATATGATTAATCGTGCAGCACTAATGATGACCCATGAATTATCATCATTTATGTAAAATCCTGAGTTTTTCCTGATGCAATGATCTGGTGGAAATTTAAAGAAGCCCCACTCTCCAATAATCAGCGGAAAACAGGGTGTTCCAACCCCACAAACAGCACTTTTGGTTTCAGCACAATTTGAGCAAAGCACCCCTAAACAGCAGTTATTTTTTGGGCTACCAAAAGAACCCAGAAGGGGCAGAGCGTTTGTTTGTAAACACCAACTTCATCTTGGCTTCAGCAATACCCAAATCACAGCCGAGTTTGCTTTCACTTGTAAACACATACACATGACAGACAGTGACATCAGTAAATTCCAAACTTATCTAATTCGTGTTCAACAATGGATGATACCAGACTAATTGTGGTGGTGGTGAAGAACAAATTGCTCTATCGTTTACCTTTTAGATGCAAATGTGTTCCTCCTCCTCATGTAAATAGGATTTCATGACTATCAAGTTTGTAATACTTATCAATGACCCACTCCTGATAACCATTTTATAAGTTATGGTTTTATTAAAGTAAAAACTCACCTTAAAAACATCGAAATCACTGTATTTTTCTGTATAGAAATGCTTCCAGAGTGAAAGCTCTGTCAAGTCTGCAGCTGCAGTTACACTTAGTTAAGCTGATGCTAAGCTCACGTCTTGTTCAAGTTTGCGATGTGAAACGGGTGTGAGGCTGTACTAAGCCCTACCCCAAACCCTAATGTGATTATAGCGTTGGCAGCACATCCTGATAGGTAACACATATTTTCATAACGCTTGTACGCTGTAGAGTAAATTATAAAAATGCAGTTATTGCGTTCTCAAATTCATATCAGGACATGGTCAGACAAGTGGCTTTGGTTCCTTTGTGTTTTTATACCAATTCCTGCCAAGTTATTCAGACTCCGGGTTTTGTAACGTGGAAGTAAACTTTTGTAGGGTAAACTTCGACAGCAGTGAATGGAGGTGAATGGGAGATCACAGCAAATATTCACTTATCCATTTGCTCCAAGACCAATAGAAAAAATCCACTATTACATTTAAACGACTTTCCAGAAGAGGAAAAAAATAAGCGGTGGATTAAACAAGTCAGTTGGGAGAAGATGACAAATTTACTGTCACTCTCTCAGCAGCTGAAAATTGAAACCCCTTCGCGTTGGGTGTAACATTTAATTGGATAAAATTTTGCGGTAACGCAGTAATGTACCACGTTACTTAACAAAATTTAGTTAAAAATCATCTGATTACAGTTACAGACATGAATACAATTAAATTAATTGGATTACACATTTATTGCTAAAACAGTAATATTAATTAAGTAGAATGCATTTTAAAATGTATTACATTCCTAGGTTGGTACTTTCATGTGTGTGTTGCTGTGTCAGCTAATGAGCATGTGCTCAAACAATCTGAGGACATTGAGGACACTTATCGAGGTGATGGCAGATGAGTGAGCTGTGTTATTATGGACGAAGCAGAGTGTTGTTTGAAAATGAAAGTGAAACGTTTCAAGTTTTCATGCACTCACAATCAATCTCCGCAAGCTTGTGTCAGCATGCTCCCAGCCCTGGCTGAGGCACGCAAGGCTGGGCCACCTACAAATCCTCCTTAAATATCTGTGCTCCGCCCCACCTTCGCTGCCGTGGGATGAGAGGGAATCGGTTTCGGGTGTATATGGAAAACATTGATCATTCTCATCTGACAGAGGGATATATATCGCTCAAAAGGTGGGAATATTTGCAGAATGTCATCTTGAAGATGTCGCTAAACAAATAACTTTTTATGTTCTTTATCTACTGTACACAATAAAACACAAACACAATGCTATAGCGTTACAGATTTGCAAGTGATAAAGGATCCTCAATTCATCCAAGCACAAGCAGGGAGATAATCCACTTGCTGTAAAGTTGTGTAAACACACACATGCTGCACATGTACACACACAAACAGATATACATGCACACAGACATGCATGATGCAACACACAATCAAGCCTATATATGCACACAGAAAAGAAAAAACAACCATTCAAATACACAATGGTTTTACTATCAAAGCTGTCTGCAAATGTGTTTTCAGAAATGTTTTCAGTTCATTAGTATTCTTTTTCTGTCTTTCACACCAACATAAACACAGGTAAACAAACTTAAATGTACACATACATGCCACACACAGCTAAGAAAGTTGTATATAGTGGACTCTCACACACACACACACACACACACACACACACACACACACACACACACACACACACACACACACACACACACACACACACACACACACACCTGAAGATACTACTACAGCATATTTGAGATAAGGAATTTTTAGCATTTTTAGAAATGCATTAGATCTCTTTAGGCAAGTTGCTGTCTTTGTCAAATTGCTGTAATTTGGTTAATATTTCAGTCAATATTAAAGTACTAAAAGAGCTATTCTGCCCTACAAAGGCAAAACGCCGTAACATCATGTTTGGTCAAAAATGAGTTAATGTCATTTTTGGGGTATTCAAGACCTCCTTTATCATGTGAATAAATATCGTGAGTCAATTTGATTGTTTTAACGAGAAATTAAAGGGCTATGACAACCGTAACATCCAAAACCATACGAGAAACCACAGCAGAATGCCGTAACAGTTGTTACGGCTCTTAGCCTTTGTTCCGGCATGCTTAAGTTGAGTGCATCAAGAGAGATGTTACGGTGCTGCTGTGATGTTACTGTACTCTGGCTTTGTCATACTGTCAAAGATTACTGCTCTTTTATTGTCACCAAACCACGTAACATACACATGACACATCTTTGAAATAAAGTGTAGACTGCCGACTGCTTGTTTGTATTATTACTCTGTGATAGCGATGTGATAGGGCGATGGTTCAGATCTGTCAATGTCAGTGACAGCCCGGAGCTTGCTAAATTTAATCTGTGCCACGTAAATTAGCGCTAACGTTGACGCTGACACTCGCCTCACATCAGATGCTGAAAACCAAATATTACATACAGAGGCATCCTACCTTTCCATGCAATCCGATATAATCCATAGAAGATATAATCCATAGCAATGCACGTCATCTGCTGTATCCACAACAATCCATACGTGTTTGAGCCATATTTCCTTCTTGCAGGTGTTCACGTCAGATTTTACAGCTGGTTATCGCTAACGTCCGTACAAAGTAGGCTAACCTAAATAGTAAAAGTAATTCCAACTTTTTTTCGGTATACTCTGTCTATATTATCTCAGAATTTAAAAGTAGTAATCCAAGTCGTGTTCGTTGACTGAGCATCTTGAGCAGTTTGGACTTCAAAGTTTAACCCTTTAACTGTCACCCCTCCCCCTTTTTTCGCATAGACAGGAAAATCACTATCCAAACTTAAATGGTTGTATTTCAAAAATGCTTTGTCATATATACCTATGGACAAGTTGTGTTCCAAATTTTAGGTTGATATCTCAAAAAAATGGGCTTTCAGTAAGATTTTATTTGGGCGCAGTAAAAAACTTGGAATGAGCAGTCTCTAATCTCTAATGTATTGGTCCAATGTTTAATTAATTATTACTCTATATCTTGCATTTAAATACATATACCTTTGTATTCAATTATAATTAAATTATCTTTATTGTGAAAATATTTATTGTATTTATTCATACTGTACATACTGTACTGCAAAGTAACTTATCTGTTATACTGTTTAACTCTGTTAGTGTTGCCGCACTATCCTGATCATTATAGCACTAAATAGGAACAACCAAAGGTCTTCTATATAATTTAAAACAAATACCATGATGACTAGACCTTGGTTAGGTGTTCTTATAATGGATGTAAGTATGGTGAACAGCAAGTAAATATTGATTATATGTCAGTTACGGCATTTTGCCTTTGCATGACTCCTGATTTTTGCCACATGATACAAAGGCAGAGTAGAGTAACTGCCAAACAAGGGTCAAAGGTCAATTTTGAGCTCAAGATGTTTTGCATACAAACATTTCTTCAGTATAGCAAATAGTTGTGTCCTAAATAGTTGAGTCCTACCTATAATACTTTTGTCTGGACAAAACAGAAACTTTAAAGTCATTTTTCTCAGTTTCACACTCTAGTGATTTAAGGTCTTTTGCTTTTGCAGGGCAGAATTAGTGTCACATTTTATTTTATTTTTATGCAGGTTTGATTGGTTTTACTTCAAAATAAAGTAACTAGTAATCGAATTACTATCCAGATGAAGTAATTCGTAATCTAATTGAAATCTACTTTTTGAAAGTAACTTACCCAACACTGGCTGTGGTAATTAATTTTTTCAAACGAATTAAAGCATAATGTTATAAATTTGCACTCAATATTAAAAAAATATAAAATATAAAAAAATGCAAAATTTATACTGATACATAAGGTGGAAACATGTCATCACAGTCCGTGAAAAAAGGTCTATTTTGCAGATGTGATATTTTGGGAATCATTCACCAATGGAGCTTGCATCTGATATTTGCCAACAAATGGTCATTTTTATAAATCAACCTAAAATTTAGAATATAACATATGCACTTTGATTTTCTAATATTTTTAAATTTCAGTTGATATTTGTATTATATTTGATTAATATAAAAAAAATTCATTACAATAAACATACATTTGTATAAAAAATAAAATTCAACTGCACAATGAACTGTCAAGTGTCTTCTTTAAAAAGATACAAGGCTTAGGTCTAAACTCCCTAGCATTCAGGAGTTAAAATAACCCCCTTTTTGAGCACAAACCATGTAAATGATATACCTGAGCTTAAATGTTTTTAAAGTTAGAGAAGCTGAAGTTTATAGTAATGGAAATATTTTGTGCTGAACATGATATTTTTATCTAAAAAAACAATAATAAAAGTGCCAAGACAACCCAGAAATACAATGTTCTCAAAGCCACAAGTATAAAGAAGTTAAGTTTCAAATTTGAAGATGATCTAACAAAAAATTAGGTCTTGCAAGCTTTTTTCTATGTAAAATCACCGGAAGCATACAGAGTTAAATTAAGGCTCCGCCTTTCAAGACAACACAAAATCTGACTGCAATGCTTGGCTATTATGAATAAAACTACAGCACATTTATAAAAATAGACTTGAGACAGGCTCATTTTGTTTACGAGACTCAAATATATATGATAATATACAGTTTTACAACATGAATGCTGCTCAGATAGCATAGTTTGTTGAAGAACGATGACGAAGGGTAATTCTTTCAGGTGAGATCTCATGTAAACAATGGAGAATATATCAATATTTCTCAGATTTATCCTTTTTATGGACACAAAGTGCTATTGGATGTTTTTTCATTGAACGCTTGTCATGGACAATTGACCCAAGTGTGGCAAACTGGATTCATCTGGTGATCATGTTTTCATTACAAAGGTATGAAGTCCCGTTTTGATATTGCATGTTTTCATTTGTACTCCTGGCACAAATAACTAAATTGCTGTTACTGGAGCAATGCTATCGTAAAACAGAGATCGGAAATCAAAGTTAAACCCTTTGACCTTTGAAAAGATGTAAAATTTGTTAACATTAATTACAATTATAGATGGTAAATTATATATTAAATGTAAGCAGAGTGACGTCACTACCACGTGTGGGGGAATTGCGTATGAACAGGTTACGTTTACACCCAAATATAGGAAGAAAGGAATAACAACTATTCATTTGTTGCCATGGCTACACTATTAATATATCAAATATCCCTTTACAATTTTACACCAGCAGTGACTTGACATTATTCTAAAGAATTTTGAAGCAATTCATTTAAACACAAGAGGGCTATTTCAAAGTCTGTTAAAATTGCCTTACTTCCTGGTGCCAGTTGGTGGAGCTATGACCGTGACCCACAATTGCCGCATAAATGTGATCAGCCCCCATTTTCATACAATTTACACCGAAGTTATATGGAACTTCCTGTTTCACATTTTTGCCCTTAATTTATTGCATTCCATTCAATATCAAAAATCCATTAACAATTTAGCATCTTCAATGTCTTGGCATAATATTGCTTAAGTTTGGTGTCAGTCACATGAATACCCTAGGAGGAGTATTCAAAAGTTCAGGGCCTGCAATTTAAAAAAAATGCACATTCAATCCAAAATAGCTGACTTGTGCCAAGCTAATGACTGTAATTTTGAAAGTTGCCCGGCTTGATGAGAATAATATATATAGTAAGTTTTGTGACCGTAGAAGAAACTGACCACACCACTTTTGTCAAAAGGTGGTGCTACAGAGCTCCCAAGTCACACCCATGTGTTAACTTTTTCCCACGACTAATGGCTGACAACACTGATGTGTGTACAAAATATCATGAAAATTCAAGCATGCCAAGTACCTCAAAAACATGTGAATATATATAAAAAGGAATATTGACATTTAATTTGTTGCCATGGCAACACAGTTTAAGATATCAAGAATCCCTTCAGAATTTTAAATACGCACTGCCTTGATACTATTCTAAAAAAATTTGAAGCAATTCAGGTAAACATAAGAGGCATATTTCAAAGTCTGTTAAAAGTGCCACACTTACTTCCGCCAGTTGGTAGCACTATGACCGTAACCCACAATAGCCAAATCAATGTGATGAGCCTGCAAGGCCAAACATATGTAACAATCCAAAATGGCCAACTTCCTGTTGGATGGAGCTTATGACTGACCTCTGCACTTTCAGTGCCTGGGCCCTAATAAAAATAATAATAATCCTTAGAAGAACAATAGGGCCTCTGCACTTTCAGTGCTTGGCCCTAACAAAGAATAATCATTAGAAGAACAATTGGGCCTTGCACTTTCAGTGCTTTGGCCCTAATAAAATCCTTAGAAGAACAATAAGTTCTCCGCATTTTAAGTTCTTGGGCCTTAATATTAATAATAATAATCCTTAGAAGAACAATAGGGTCTCCGCACTTTCAGTGCTTGGGCACTAATTATATTATAAGGTAGATGTTTTACCATTGCCCAATTTTATGAATTGCTCTCAAAATCAAATTAACAAATTTTCCCTGTCTGCTGCCTTAGGGCTTGGGACTGTCCATGTTCTTGTTGTGCCATCAGCCAGTCAGTACTGTCAGCATGTCACAACATCATTGTAAAGTGATCAATGGAAAGGAGGAGGCGAGAACCGGCTTGACGATGTAAATCATATTTTAATAGTAAACTTAAAAGACAACATAAACACACACAACGGACATGTCCGTAAACGATCTCTCTCTCCCGCACGACCCTCTGCAGTCAGCCTGTAACCCTCACGGAGGCATAATTAGCCTAATACGGGACCGGGTGCGTAGGATCACGACCCGGCCCCGCCCTCCGCCCTGCCACAATCATTATCCAGCAGCTCTTGAGAAATTATTCATGACGTTTACAAGTGATTGGCTTAAAAAAAAAAAGTGTCCAGAACAGTGTAAATTAATTTTTTTTAGTTTATTTTATTCTTTTAATCAAATATTGATTAAATTAAACTTTCCCTTAATTTAATCAATATTTTTTAATGTAATATTAATACATTTTAGTCAATTTAACTCTGACTGAAATTGCATATCATTAACACATTTTAGTTGACGATAATGAACAAAATGACAAAAAAAGTGTGTGTGTCCAACTGTAAAAGACCAAATTTGAATTCACTATTCAAACATTTTGAAAAAATTCACTATGTGAACATTTATAATTGAAAGGTGCACCTATTTTTTGAATATGCCATCTTAGACTTGCACTAAAAAAGGGGTGTGGATGCAGAATTATCAGTATTGCTAATTTAGCGATTTTGTCACTAGTTAGTGACTTTTCAGACCTGCTTAGCAACTTTTATTCAAAAAAGCGAATTTTTGTTCAAACCTTAGCTACTTCCGTAGGAGAAAGTCGCCAATACTGCCCCGCGAGCACGTGGTCTTGATTTCCTGCCCGGACTCGGAGGCACACCTCTCTCTGCGTCTACTCTGTTCAGTGAGACTGACAGAGAGAGGTGAGCAGGCGAGAAGGCAGAGCAGCACATTCAGTTGACCGCACAGTAGCTGACATAGACATGAATGAGCTGCGCATGTGCAAACAGCGTTGTCAAAGACCAATCACGAATCTGTATTGTTTGCTCCCCTTTAAGTTTTACATTTAAAGAGTTTAATTTGACAGTTTATTTTTATTCATTTCATGCACTTGTTCATTCCTGTTTCCTGTTTGTTCATTCCTGTTTCCTGTTTATATGTGTGGCTCCCCAGCCACACATATACTCTCTGAATTTTTTCTAAACATGCACATAGATTTTTGTAAATATGCACATAGGTTTTTAGTTTTTCTTTGTAAATATGCAATATGCGGTGACGGCACGAATATGTTAATTAGCGTATGACATCATCTAGCGACATTTAGCGACTTTTTGAGCAGGCTTTAACTACTTTCCATTAAAACTAGCGAATTATTCAAAAGCAATCGTTTTTAGTTACTGATGACATTGTAGAATGTCTCTATTCACTGGCAGCGAGGAGTAATTTAATCCCAGAGTGAAAGTGTCCAATTACAGGGTGGTTTCTGAGATTAACTGAGAACTATTCAGCTGGTCATGTGATTCTAACATGGCAGCCCCCAAGAGAGAATCCTCTCCATGCAGAATAAAACAGCATTTATAAGGCTACTACTATGACTGGAGACATCTCTTCATGCAAGTGCTAATTATTTTATACAAATGCTTCAAAATTACAATACATTTCTTTAGAAGTAAAACGTTTTGAATGAGGAAGTGTTAGCTCCTTTTTTAAAGTTACAGTGTTGTGGACTGTTCATGCTTACTAAATTTCCTGTGTTTTAGACAATTTAGTATATTGCATAATGAGCAGCACATTTATCAAGGAAATCTTGACTAGCACAAAACGTAGCCGATTAATCTCATATAGGATGTGTTTGAGTGAGATAATAAACATGTTAGTAAAGCATTTCTGCTCACGCAGCTCAGAGAAATCCCCAACAAACTCACTATATTTGGATTATTTGAATACACTTCTCAGAACCAAAAAAATCAGAGCCTGTGTAGATTCAGAGGATAAAGACACAGAATTTAACACAGCCAGAGCCTGTGTAATACAGTATGACTGCTATAGCATCTTCATCGCAAATACTGATAAGCAGAGCTGTTGCATTGTACTATATTCCCTTTTCTCCCTCTTGTCTAATTAGTAATCTTATTAGAAGGCTTGTTAGAGCTGATAAAGCCACGTTTCCACAATGCAGCGACATCAAACCGTGGTGTCACGGCCCTAATCTACAGCAGCATCTGTGCTCATTATTCTAGAATGTTCTGCATGTTCATTGCGTTAGATCTTCAGCCATCCCCCTGACAATGAGACCTAATTGGAATATTTTCAAAGGGCTTAAGGACAGGAAACTGATATAATGTTTGGTATTATACACACTAATATAGGAGCTGGCTCCTGGTGGAATTAGTGGAATTGGAAAATGGACCTTAATGGAATTTATAGTTATAAACATCTAATTCCCATATTGCTGTAGAAAGGGAAAATGTATCTTGACTCATTTGCAAAATACACAAAGGGAGAATAATCTTGAGAAAAATAAAATAGAATTTAAAAGTTTAAAAACACTTAATTTAAGTTTCTCAACATCTTAAAACCTTTTGATTTCAATGTTTACACTTAAATTCTTGAAATTAGTTTTGCAGACAAATATAAATTCTGCATAGAAATTAATTTCTATACAAAAACAACAACTTTTATTATTTAGGGATGCAAGACAAATAGTGATAGTTTGGAAGTTCTGCTTTTTATGCTACCTTGTTTCAAATCACTGACAATTACACAACTTTGAAATAATTGATTATCGTCTGTTAAATGCTTTTATCGGCCAATACTGATGGTTTAGCCAGTACATCAGTACATCTCTAGTTTTTTTAATGGTTGAACAGGATAGCAGCTAACAAGTACCCTGCATAGATGGTAACTCTTTCAATACTGTTTAAAAAGCATCCAAGATAGATACCTCACCTCATAAACTTCATTAGATGCCTAGAGTGTGAAGAGCTGTAATCTATGCAAACAGCTTCTTTGAAAATGCTAAAATATAGGATTGTTTTTATTTAGGTGTGTGAATTATGGATAGTTTTTAGAGGTGTGTGAATTTGCAAAAACAATGTCAGACTCTGTAATATGCTCGGGCCCCTTCCCTGCTCATCGTATTGATGAGGTTTATAGTAGATTAGTGTCACTGAATGGCTAGATGTCTGAGTGGTGTCTGGAGAATAGAATAGGATTTATAGACAATTGGAAGAGTTTTTTGGGGTAGACCTGACCTGCTAAAGAGAGACAGACTCAATCCCTCCAGGGAAGGTGCCGCTCTCCTCTCTAGTAATTTGGCTCATGGTCTTAATAATGACAGTATTTTACTAAATGGGGGCCAGGTCAGGAAGCAGAAAAACTGGTTAATCCGAACATCTGCTAGCTGCCTTGAAACGTCACACAGGTCACATAAAATACAACACAGAGACTGTATCACCTAGATATCTCATAGAGACTGTGTCTGTTCCCCAAACTACCAAACTACTAGCACTAAATCATTTAGAAAAAATGTAATTAAGGTCAAACTTGAACAAAACAAACAAATTAAAGATAAACATCATATAAAGATAGGGCTACTAAACATTAGATGTCTTTCTACCGAAGCACTAATTGTAAATTAAATGATTACAGATCATAGTTTGGATGTGCTCTGTTTGATTGAAACCTGGCTTAAACCGGATTCATATATTAGTTTAAATGTATCTACTCCATATAAACATGAGCCTCACCTGAAGAGTACAATTTACAGTGACGTTTTTGGTGTTACTAAGAGGACAGGGTATAAATGTAAGTCTTTTGAACTAATAATGCTTAATGTGACACCGTCAGATATAAATAAATAAAAAAAAAACTTGTCGTCTTTTACCCTTGCTACAATACGATATAGATCACATGGGCCTTATTCCGATTTGTGAATTTGCTAATTTTTTTATCAGATCTTGTAGTTACTGTAGATAGAGCTTTAATTGTTGGTGACTTCAAAATTCACATAGATAATGAAAATGACACATAAGGATTAGCATTTATCGATATTCTCAAATCATTTGGAGTCAGACAAAATGTAACAGCACCAACTCATCACCATAATCATAAAATAGATTTAATTCTGTCATATGGAGTTGATTATGGATATAATATGGATAAGGATAGAAATTCTGCCGCAGAGTGATGACATCTAGGGTCATTACCTTATCTCTTGTATGCTGCGATCAGCTAATGTTACTCAGTCCACACCATGTTATCGTTCAGTATAGCTTCACTAATAATCTTCCAGATCTATCTCAAACACTTAGTAAACCCCAAAGCCTAGAAGAACTTGCTATTTCTAGCACTCTTGATAGTGCTGCCCCCCTTCGATTAAAGAACATTTAAGAAATAAGCCCCACACCATGGTACTAAAATAAAGCACTAAAAGCTGCCAGGTCAGCATATTTTAGCAAACTCATAGAAAATAACCACAACAATCATAGGTGTTAATTCAGTACTGTGGCTAAATTGGTTAAGAATAAAGCCTCAACAGAACCAGATATTCCAACGAAGCACAAGAGTAATGACTTAATGAATTTCTTTACTGATATAATAGAAATAATCAGAAATAAAATTTGACCTCAGAAAACAGTGTCTCATAATTTTCCTCACGTGCAACTTCAATACTACGCTGTCATAGGTCGCGAAGAGCTAACAAAATTTATCGAAGCCACAACCTGTTTGTTAGATACAATACCAACCAAGCTCTTCAAAAGAGGTATTTCCCTGTAATCTCAGAACCTCATCTTAATATTATTAACTCCTGGCTATCATGTCCCAAGAAACTTTTAAATGGCAGTTATCAAACTGCTTATTAAGAAGCCACAACTTGATCCTGGAGACTGGCTAATTATAGGCCGATTTCAAATATCCCATTTATGTTGAAAATACTAGAAAATGTAGTATCCTTCCAAATATGTTTGTTTCTACAGAGAAATAGTATATGAGATTATATTTCAGTCAGTATTTATGCCCCATCACAGTACGGAGACTGCACTTATTGGAGTTACAAATGACTCACTCTTATCTGATCAAGGCTGCATTTCACTTCTAGTGCTTTTAGATCTTCGTGCTGCCTTCGACACCATAGATCACAACATTCTCTTGAATAGGCTGGAGAATTATGTTGGCATTTGTGGAGTTGCATTAGCATGGTTTAGGTCCTATTTAGCAGACCGCTACTACCACTTTGTTTTGTAAATGAGGAATTGTCAAACCAAACAAAAGTATGGAGTGCCACAAAGATCAGTTTTAGGTCCCCTGTTTTTCTCCTTGTATATGCTTCCCCTGGGAGATATTATCAGGAATCGTGGAATAAATTTCCACTTTTATGCCTTCTTTACTTTATATTTATATTGAATATACTGTATTTCTTCAAAACCTGATGAGATTTCACAATTCTCCAAATTAGCAGTGGTGATGGCATAGTGGGCTAAAGCACTGAACTGGTAAACAGAAGGTTGTTGGTTTGATCCCCACAGCCACCACCATAACTCCAGGTTGCTCCAAGGGGATTGTCCCTGTAATAAGGGCACTGTAGAGTATGTTAAATTGAATAATAAATGAACAGGGAAGTAGAGATGGTAAAATACATTTATAAGCTCAGCCTTTATTCAGTTTTTTAATGCCTGATATAAAATTATCTATACCTTTGTAGAGCTATACAATACTTTAGGAAATTGCAGAATAGTCACATTAGTCACAGATACACTTAAGAAAATTGAGTACACAACTATTTCTGGCCTTAAAAAATACAAAAACCAAATCAATGCAGAACATTGTATCTCAAAAGGAATACAATGTGGCCCCCATGCACTAATTAAAGCCCGATGTGGCCCCTTTACAAAAATAGTTGCCCACCACTGATCTATAACTCTGCAATAAATTGAATGGCATCTATGCTAATATAATTTTATTTTTTCACTTTCTCAACCTTGGGACTCCTATCCTGAGGTCACCAGAACCGGCTGGATCCAGCTCCATTTCTGCTTCGTGTTGGACTCCACTGCTACGTGTTGCTGTGTGATGATGACTAATAGCAGCCGTTGCCAGCCAAACATCACTTCAGTCTATTATGATGGACTTCAGAGGATGAACTGATGCCAACTCCAACCATAATACATGGGATACTTCATATGCCATTGCCTGAACCTTGGACTTAGGATAGACCTCACCAAAATTACTGGCAAGTTTGAACTGTGATGCACCTAACTGATCTCTGCCAGCATCACCTTGAAATGGAATACATAGACTATCAATTAATTGCCAACAAAACCCTTCATTAGCCAACTAACAAGAACAATTGCATCTATGTGAACTTCTGCAGTTAATACAGGATGGACTTCAAAGACATTAGTCATTAATCTTACAGTTCATACAAAATCTTTGTTTAAACACTGTCCCTTAATGCTTACTTAGTTTAATCATTTTAAACCATGACTTGCACAATATATAAGTAATATTGGCATTATATTCATGATGTTAGCCAGAGGGGAACTGGCCCCACTGTGAGTCTGGTTTCTCCCAAGGTTACTTTTCTATTATAATTGTTATAAATACAATTATTATTTAATTTCTTATTTTTAAACACAATTCACAATCGTATTTTATCAAACTACACAATGATGACTCATAGACATTATAGATATTACAGTTTTATCTTCTGTTAATGACTGAACTTCTGTAAAACTGAAATGATGTATGTTGTGAAAGGCGCTATACAAATAAAAATGACTTGACTTATTTGTTTAACACTTTTTCAACACTACATAATTCCCATACTTCTGTTTATTTTCACAGTCCGATGACCTAAAGACTGTCTTTGAAACGTTACACACAACGGAAAGGTATCAAGTAGAATACAAAAAGTATTGTTTCACATACAAAAATATGTAGAGTTAAAGATTTAAAAAATTTATAAGTTGAGTTTATAAGTTGTAAGTTATCTGTATATCTTTTGTCGTGCTTTTGCTTGTAACTTGACATAAACAGAATATACAAACAGCAGATGCTCCCAAAAGAAAATCAAACAATCACTGATCAGTGAATGCGATGCATAGATCTTGAAATAATCTTGGAGAAAATGCGACACATGTGACTGGTTAAATTTTTGGAGAGGTGCACGTCAGACTATGGTGTAGGCTACGCCGTAATCACTGCAGTTCTGCATAGCCTATGCCATAAGTTGAAGCAGAAATATAAACTGGCCTTTACGATTACTCTAAAATGTGAGTAAATGTAAAAAATTATATGAATAAAGAATAAAAAAGAATGAGTACAAGAGTTCAACAATTTGACTTTTAGGGTATATCTGGTAGACTACAAGAATAATCTGAACAGGCAACTTTCCTAAGGCAATCTAATATTCTTCTAATTAGTAAAAGCCTTTCTGATAAATCACTCAACTGTTATGTTAATAAGAAATTATAAAATCCTTAATTTTTGTGTTCAGTTAGATATTATGTAAAGCACCTGAGGAAACCCAACCCCCCTTTTAAGCAATTTTAGATTGGTGAAGAGGAGGTAACTCTATGCTCATAAGATTAAACCCTTTATGTCAGTGACTTTCAAAGTCATTGGATTGGTGCCAATATCAATACAGATACAGGTCTACCCAGACCAGAACTCCAGAGAGAGCACATCATAACATCATCTGCCATCGCTTCTGCCACAATACAAATAAAAACTCATGCGCTCATGTTTACACCTTTAACCTGAGCAACTGTCAGCTCCAAAAGTATCACACACCGATCGCTATGGAATGCTTACGACCCCTGCTAACTAAATAATTAAACTCTGCATTTCTTTCATGGCATGAACTCTTGAGCCAGAACCCTCACTGTCAGAAGAACTTTTCTTGAGAGTCACAGTGCAAATAAATTGTGCAGGTAATGAATAGAGTTATCCTTGAACCTGGAATGAACCGAGGGTGCATGTTAAACAGAACAGACCCAATGCTGTTCTTAACTCAATTAATTCAATCAGTGATTTGTTACCATGATTAAAATGCAGTATTTATGCTTGCATATTTGAGCAGATAGAGGCTGGAATTTTTCTGTTAAAATGAAAAATGGAACCCCATTACAGACTGAAAAATTGGCCGGCATTTGACCATTTTGAAATCAGCGCAATTGACCACTTGGCCAAAAAACAGAAGCATTATCATACACAATTAGAAAAAAATGTAATGTTTAAGGTACATCAGCCATCCCTTGTTTTGGCTACATGTATACCCTTAAGGAGACAGAAATGTATGTTAACAAGTGAATGTTACCTTATGAAAGCTCCTAAAGTAGGCAGCTTTTTCATCTGGATATTTCTCAAGTCGTCGAGGTCCTTTACTGGATGCTTTCTTGAATACCAGCCAGCATCTTCTAAAAATCTATAACAGACAGATACATAATTATCACTGCACTTGCAACTTTTGAACATAAGTGTACACGACAAAATCACATCATATGTAAGGCTGGTCACCTGGCCAGTTATTAGTGGTAATGCTTAGAAAACAACTTGCATACAACATTCTAAGGCTGCAACTAATTACATGAATAAATTGATTAATCTGATAAAATAAGACATGTTTTATCCTGTATTTAATAATAATAATTGGAAATATATATATATATATATATATATAAAAACTACAAATTATGACCCTATTATACAGTATTAATATTACTATTGTATACTATTTATTCAAATAGTTTTTCACACAAAAAATAACCTTGTTTATCCACAGTTTAGAAGACTGTTTTAGAAGAAAAATTATGATAATGACATTAGTTGTCCATTATTTTCATTGTTGAGTTTATAGAACACTCCAACATTATCCAACATGTATATTTTCAGTTTTCAGGCATACACATTTCTGGGCTTAAAGTTACTTTTTAAGAAAGAAAATGTACCATTAAACCATAAAAACTAAAATGGAAGATTTCTTTAGATTTCTGTGCCACTTTCATTTCAGCATGGATCCATTTGTCTGAGTTTGCCCCTTCATACGTTTAAAGAAATAAAGGCATAAAATTCCCTCTAGAACATCCCTTTCAGCAACATCTGAGACTTTTACAGATTAAACACTCACATTCCCCAGATAGCATTTCAAGGTCAACGGAATAGAGAGGGTGTGAAAGAATGTGGCCAATCTCTATTTAAAAACAAATTATGAAAACATAAAAATATCCTCAAACACACAGTCTGTTCATGCCATTTCCCCCTGACAATTCAATACTGTAGATAAATAGACACAAAACTCTCTCAATTTAGCAACTTCATAATTAACAAATTATAACAAATATTTTCCTAATATAATACTTTAATGGTACCTTGAAGCCAAAATTCTACTCACCTACATTCTGTACTGAGCCAAGCAGAGAAGTGCCACCAGAGCACCCCTTAAAATGTATGACCCCCACATGCTATTGAGGTTATGAGGATTAATTTACAGAAGGGATTCTCCATATCCTGCTGCATGCAGCCAATATTCATTTGTTGATGTACTTGCATTCCTCTCACTTTACAGCAGGATTCATATCCATAGGCAAGATTAATTTGTTTACTTTGCTGATGTAGTGCATGGAAAAAGAACAATGCTTAATTTGGCACTCAACATAATTGATCTGGGTGCATTCCTGTTGCTCCTGATACCAAATTCTTCCTACTGTATGTATGTCATACCCAAATATTAGACCCACAAAATGGATACATGGATTTTATTCATACTGAATGAGGCCATTCAACACTTTTCATTCTTATTTCTATGTTGTGCTAAAGCATAAGCTATCTATAATCCCATCTATTTTAATTGATTTTGGTTAAGGAATTCAATTTGATTTAGGTCAAGCAAAGCCAGCAAGAAACCATTTCAAACAAATCACTTCGATACCATGACATACAGCTGCCTCTTGACCTTCAACTAGAGAAGTAAACTTTCATAGTCTTAAATAACCGTCTTTACCTCTCGCACACTTCCACTTTGGTTTTTAGTTAAGATGTTTGGTTAACCCTTGAGACCATAGTTAACCATTCTAACAAACCCTTGATAGTGGTCAAGTGATGGCAAACATTCATGACCTATATCATTTTTATTGAACTGTAATGCCATGGCTCAAAGGCCTAATGAGAACAAAGTCAATCACATGGCATCTTTACTTGCCAACAGTTGTGAAAATGCATGAACAAACAGAACATAATTTTTGATAAATCACAAATTAAATCTGTGTCATATCTCAGTTTCATCTCCTAGACAGCAATAAAATAGAATTGGATAGCAAGTGCAGACTTTTGCTAAAAGATTTTTCTCCTTACAAGACTCCAGTAGTCTCTTACTGCTCCAGATTTTCCGAAAGGATCCCAACAATGTCATGCTCTGTGCTCAGATTTGCCAAGACACAAAAGTCTGCAATCAAATTTGAGAGATTAAAAATTGCACTCTAATATTAAAGATCCAGTATTAGTATTAGTTTTATTAGTATTAGTTGCATTTCGGGTGCTCCAATCACATGTGGTCAGCGCTAAATACAGGTGGAAATGGGGTCAAAGACATATTGTGATCGAATCACAAGAAACACATACGAGGCAGTGAAAAACACATGCCCACATCGCATTTGAGGTTGAAACAGTAATCCGTATTGCCAAACCTCACCTGTTAATGATCCGCTGCACTAAAACAAGAGTTTAAACTTTGCCGGTTATGAGCGGCTTTAAAAGGAAAACAAATAATAAAACAAATAAATTTACAAGCACAAGAACTTCACGGATCTTCTTCAGAATGTCTGACATGCAGGGACACAGATGATAAACACACACATCTGAAGCTCAACTAACACAGGAACTCCACTAAAACAATGGATAATTCTGCTCCAAATATTGCATAACATTTTAACTGCATCAGGGAGAAACAGCATGCAGGTTTTGTTCATGCCTTATTTATCTAGTATTTTGCAATTTATTATCATGCAGTAACAAACATACAGATACAGTGATTGATTTATGCAGTCATGAACAGGGCTGAACTGGTAATCTGGCATACTGGACATTTTCCCGGTGGGCCGACGGATGCAAACCGATCAGGGGCGAAATGGCCATGGGTAGAACAGAGTGGGCCGGCCCTGAAACGTGCTGAAGGGGCAACGATATGCTAAAATGAGCCACAGTGTTTGGCAGAACGGACCACAAAATGGCACTGCGATATGCAGAAAAGGACAGCAAGCAACCCCCCCCCCCCACCCCCACCAACAGTCTCATGAAATCTCTCCCCTCTAAATCTAATCACATGTGGTCACAGGACACATATTTTCACTTTACTGCAACCATGGCAAAAGTCATTAAGTCTAACTATGACTCAGCCTCACTCTTTGCCAATCACTTAGTTTAGCTCAATCGGTGGCAGGAATTACGGGTGGACTATCTCTAAGAGCTCCCTGATTGCATACTGAAATTTCAAAGGCTGATTAATGAACAAACCTTCCGTCTCTACAGTGGATTGTTTCATTAGGAATCAGAACACAATGTACCCTCCAAAGCATCAAAATTACATGTACACACAGAAGGACTCTTAACTGGAAACAAAGCAAGGTAAATTTTGCCACTTCATTAATAGCAGACCATAAACAGTGTTTACAGAGAATGCCACAGTGTTTTATATCAAATTATGCGTGAAACACTTCAAGGGAATATAGGGAGAATTCACTAAGACTAAAATGAGGTCACTGATTGCATTGTTTATTTGCACATGCTGTCTTTGTTGTTTTTTAGAGCAGATTTATTAAAGGAATTATTCAAATCAGGTAATGTACAAAAACACCCTCGCACGGTGCAATGCCAGACCTTGTAGGCCAGTTGGAGGATTGTGGAGGACGCAGCAGATTACTGCGATCAGGCTTTACTGGGGTTGTACAGCATTGCTTCTCCACTGTGATCCAGGCACCATAATCAGCCTTTAAGTCTACACGGTCCATCTGGATACAATATAATGTAGCCTATTTTACCTAGAAAGGAGGTGTGCTCATACTAAAGATAATGGCAATAGTCATACAACAATGCTATTACAGCACATTTAGGACTTAGTTAAACTGTATTGTTAATAGTTAGTGAATATTACACAGGTTTTTGCATTGAAATATTGTGTGTAAAAGTGGCAACTCTTTTAGGTACCGCCTGTTAGGGAATTCACCCCATGATGTTCAATAGAGTGCTTTAATCCCAAATGATCCTTGTTGAGGAGTCTCCAAAGAAAAGCAGTGTGTTAAATTACTAGCAGGTTGAAACAAGTCATAACGGTTGTTGTGTCTGAATCCTGCAACAGGGCACTATTCATAAACCAAACTGAAAATACCTAAATATTTTCATAAACGAACCCTGTATCTATGAGACAATGCAGCTCAGTCAAGAAGATGACCGACCTTTTTATGTGCCAGCAAGATGATGTGAGCACTGTGGAGGTTCCCAGTCTGACGTTTCACCTCTCTAATAAAATCTGTGTCTGTTGTGATCCACCAACCACCAGCTGTGAGCGGTGAAGGTTATCGGATTACCTATAAGACACTGCAATCATACTCACTCTACACCCAATTTCTCAGACACAAACAGAGGCTCTTTTCCAACCAGATCATAGTCCAGCCAATGCAGTGTGTGAAAAGTCTGACACAGTGCTGTGACATGAAAAACAAATACAAACTGTTTCCAATTGGAATATTTGCAGAAAATGTGTTTCTTTAAGAGTATGCATTCAATGTACATATTCAATTAAGACAGTAGGCCAGAAAATGGCATAAATTGGGCTCTGCGGTGGCATTTTTATGAGTAATACATCTTTAGAGATTTGGTAAATTTATTTTTAAGGACTTTTTGCTTATTCAATGTGTGCAATTCAAAGCTTAAGTGCATTTGTTTATTAGCACAAAAAAAGTCTGAAACCATACTGAAAAATGTAAAACAAAGAAATGCCATGATGTAAAATGAAGATGTATTTTAGATTCTGGACTTTATCTAGGTCACTAATCAAATAATCATGTTTATGACATTGACCATATTAACTTTTTTTTTCAAGCCAAAAATAAACTCTCATGAAAAATCTTAAAATCAAAAAGTTTTTGCACAAACTTGGAAAACATGGAAAAGAGGGACATCCCAAAGAAATGTAGCCTATATTTTTTTCAATTCAACTTTGCACTCAAATTAAAAGTCTTAGAATATAAATTGTAATGAAAACAAAATGGAAAATAATGCAAAATAGAAGAATTTTCACTGGTGGTCCCAGACTTTTGGACCACACTGAACTAAAATGGATATTTGAAGGTCTTTATCTGTCTATATAAAACATGACAGTTCATTTACTGTGCCAATTAAAGGGATAGTTCACCCAAAATGAAAATTCTCTCATCATTTATTCACACTCAGGCCATCCCAGATGTGTGACTTATTTTCTTTTGCAGAACATAAATTAAGATATTTAAAAGACTATCTCAGCTCTGTAGGTCCATACAATGCAAGTGAATAGTGGCCAGAACTTTTAATCTCCAAAATCATGTAAAGGAACATTAAAGTAATCCATACAACTCCAGTGGTTAAATCCACATCTTCAGAAGCAATATGACGGTTGTGGATGAGAAACAGATCATTTATCCTGTTTACACCAGGTATTAAGATGCATTTCGGGTGATCCAGTCACACGTCAGCGCTATATACAGGTCTAAATGGGGTCTAAAACGTTTTGTGATTGGATCACAAAAAACAAAAATTAATGTGGTAAAATACACGTGACCACATTGTATTTGAGGTGTAAACACTAATCCGTCCTGTATGTGTACCGACAGCATTGAAGCGCCACAGTTTAAACTTTGCTGGTTACTGTAATGATTTCAGACCAACACCATTGTGAGAATAATAAATGTCTTTACTGAACACCAGTGCAGCATACAGACAGCAACATGCTCGCCAGACTATCACTAGACAGCTAATGTTCTAGCAGAGTCTTTCTTGAAGCTGGAGTGCAACATTACTCCTTAAAGCTATAGTGCAACACTTGCAACACTACATCCCTCCCTTTGTTTTAGAAAGTAAACTTTAACTTTTAATTTCACAACTGAATTGAGCAAAATGACCACAAACTTAAAAGAATGCTGTAAGACTAAAACATATATTTTCTGAATTCAATGACTATCGACTTGTATTGTGTTGTTTTAGTATTATTTTGAGTAATCCATCAGTCTCGTGTCTGTTCTCTCTTTCAGTATATCTTATCTCTATTCATACTGGACTTTCAGGAAGATGGGGATACTGGTGCTCCTGACGTTTGCTTACGTCATCCAAATCATCTGTCTCCTTATCAGTGTTGGTAAGTGGAACTGATATGCATTGTTTCATATGTTTAAGATGGGAGATGTGTCGTTGTCTTTGGACAGAGATCATTGTTCCCTTGGTCTTTATGACTTTGTAGGTTTTTGGATTGAAAGATTCAAGAAGTACGACATCACCTAAGCTCCAAATGTGATTACATTTTCCTGTCAGCATGTTGTTACATCTTCTTCTTCTTCTTGGAGGTATCCTTGCATCGAAGTGTGTTGTTGACTACTGGACTGTTTAAGGTAGTTAATTCTGTTTAGGTCTACCAAACAGTAGTTCAGTGGGGGATGTCCCAATAGTTTGATGGGAGGTTGCTCTATAAAATTTGTTAAGTTCTTGTTTCCATGATTTTCCCTCTACAGTGGCAATGGATGTTGCCTTCTGGGTTCTCATGAATCTCTCTCTGTAGAGAATATTTTGTCTAATAACAGAATGACTGTGTGTGCAGATGTTGATGGTGTTTTCTCTACAAAGGGAAATCTGGAGTATTAATCCAAAACAACAAGAAGATAGTCACCAGAGGGGAATGGGCCACAAAAGTCTACAGACACATTCTTCCATGGACCAACAGGTAACTCAGAAGCGGTTGATGTTTGTGGGGTACTGTTAAGGCTTGACAGGGAATGCAGGATGATATCAGTTGTTCTGCCTGTTCCTGGGAACCAGACCTTTTCTCTCAGCAGATTTTTGTTTTGACTAAGCCTTGATAGCCTTCATGTTCGAGTTCAAGTGCTCTGTGTTGCAAAGCTCTCTGCATGACAATGCGGTGTCCTCTGAGAAGTGCGCTCTTATCATCAAGAACAGTGAGTTCTTCTCTGACATTGTAGAATGCTTTTAAGTCAGATTGATCATTCTGTGTAGTGAAAAAATCATACAATTTGTGCAACTGACCAGTGGGAATGATGTCAATAATATGGTGACATAGACGATCATTTGATGTTTTGGCCTTCATTTCTTCCAGTTTTGGGGAATGCAATGAAATTGACATGTATTTCTGTGTCAACATCATCTGTGATAGAGGATGTGTGAAGTTGTTGTGGGTGACGAGTCATGTAGTCAGCCAGATTTGTCTTTCCTGCTTTGTAAATCACCTTGTATTTGTAGGGTTCGAGTCTGAGAGCCCCTCTCCCGGGGAGGCGCAGCTGTTGTCTGCTAGAGGGTGGAGAAGTGGCCGAGGACCAAGCTACGGCGTATTGTAGAACCGGTGAGTAAATGCATTTATTTTTTCCTTCTCTTTCTCTCCTCTCTCTCTCCCTTGCAGCTCTGCATTGTCCTTTTCCCTCTCTTTTTAAATATTAGTGTTTTAATTTGGTACAACGCCGTTATGGCGTGTAAGTACCGTTTTTTTTTTTTTCCCTCCCTTTGTCCCCTCCCTCATCCAAGTAAATGGGGATGACCTGCCGGAGCACTCAGGGAAAGAAGGGGGGGTAAGGGCCGACTGGAGATGTCAGTGCGACAGAGAGAGAATTATGGGCAGCTGTCTGACAGCTGTGTGTGTTTGTCTTTTTTTGGTTCAGTTCATTATTAAATTATCATATATATTGTCAAGCCGGTTCTCGCCTCCTCCTTTCCCTTTTACCTTGTTACAGGAAGTGTTCGCAGCTCCAGACGATGGCAAGAGCTTCCCTTTCAGTCTGAGAGTACCTCTGTTCAACTGGGGTTAATGCCCTGCTTGCATAAGCCACAATGTACGTGTTGTTAGTGTTATTGTCTCTCAAGATAGCACCAAGATCAACTGGACTGGCATCGACAATAACATTGGTTTCTCTTTCAGGGTTGAAGTAACTCATCACAGGGGCGTTGACAAGTCTTTTTTTGGGAGTCATCAGTGCATCAGCTTGCTCTTGACCCCAAAGCCATTCGAATCTTTCCTTGTGAGCTCCCTCAAATGTTGTGTGATCAGTGTTGGGGAGTAACAAAATACATGTAACGGCATTACATATTTAGAGTACAAAATATGACATACTGTATTTAGTTATGGGTCGTATTCAGAATACAGTTAAACTCTTAAAATCAATAGATTTCTTAAAGGATTACTTTAAGTGTACATAATTTGCACTGAAATTTAAAAATGCATCACTATTTTCCAATAAACCCCTGATGTAAAAGAGTGCACCATTGTAGGCTATGCATGCAGTGTAGCGTCCATGTCAGTCAAGCTCCACCTATTTGGCTCTGCAATGAGAAGCCTCTCTACGCAATGGTGGTGGCTGTGGGGATCGAACTGATAACCTTCTGCTTAACAGTTTAGTGCCTTAGACCAGTATGCCACCACCACTCCCTGGTCACATTCATAGAGGGCAAAGTAGACTGCAATATTATTGTGCAGTGCAACCTCTGCTTGCCTGGAAAAAAAGCTGCTTTCTCCATCCAAACACTCTATGTCTAACTTGAAGAAACACATTGAAGCAAGTTTATTTTTGTCTGGAAAAAGTTGAACACTTGCTAGTCAAATTGCCTACATATCGAGCTACCTACTCAACCGAATTGTTAGCCGACTGCAGATCAGCCTGTTAGCATAGTCGGTATAGTAGTTATATAATAGGATATATAATATCCTATTATATATAATATCCTATTATGTAAATTATAGCCATGACATCCCGACACGCAACAAATGGTATGCGATTGGGAGACGCGATTGACATCCCCATGACACAATTTTTGTAACATGCTCTTTAATCATTTTGAACTTGCATATAAATGCAATGGTATTGAACTCACAAATGATGCTTGACCATGCAACCAGCCATTAGGTTGGTTATTTTGTTTTACAGGAACCTTTATGTAATGTTGTTTACTTATACTTTTATTCTCACCTTAAACAATTTATTTGCTCACATGAGGGTGATCATGTGCACCTCCTCCTCCAAAAACGCTCATGGCAACAGCCACCACCCAGAGGAAAGTAAATGTATTGATTTTTGAATTTATATTTGTGATGTGCAAGATATGCAAGCCTTTTCATTAGTATAGAATGCCCTATTCCATAAAATGATTGAGGGAATGAGTGGGGGAAATGTACCCATGTGTAGGAAAACCTTGATGCAACACATTGAAAAAATATACTTGAGAATGAAGGAGAATGATGACAGAAACGCTTCAGAGCATTGAAACAGTGTGCACAACAGCAGACATATGGATGGCTCATCATAGGAGCTTCATGGGCATGTCATGAGATTGAGCCAAGGATGCTGGAGAGAAAGTCAGCTGTGTTGGCATGTGAAAGAATTCGAGGACGCCACACATACAATGTAATTGCTGCCAAAATAAGCCAAATACATGACGAATTTCACCTTCAGGGCAAAGTCAGTGCAACCGTGACAGATAATGGCTGCAATTTTGTCAATGCTTTTACTGAATATGGAGCTTTAGATCCAGAAGATGACATGGATAGCACAGATGTGGGCAGTTTGCTGATGTCAGAATTTTTTTTTTGCCCCCACACCATCTCTGCTGCACACATTCTCAATCTTGTCGCCACAACTGATCTAAACAAGGCAGCATCACAAGGTGCCTCACGGAAATTAGTGCTATGTACAAATATGCTGCCAATTTGAACAAGTCTTTTCGCTCCTCAGGTGCTGCTGATGTCATTGAAGACATTGCCAACATGAGGTGTGTTGTCCCATCCATGACCATGTGCAGCTCAGAGTACACTGGCATTGGAAAAATAATGAGTCTCACCAAAGCTCAGCTCACTGCAGTCTGTGACCATCTCCAAATAGCAAAACTATATCCTCAAGAGACAATTTTTCTCAAAGTGCACATAGCTATCTTGAAACCACTCACTCTATCTCCAAGGTGAAAAGAACTGTCTGAAAAGTTGCCACAGGTACAGTTCTCATCACACAACCTCACAGCAATAATCCAGGCAATTGTCACTCGTTTTGGAGATGCCTTGGCTTCCCATGAGGCAAGGATGGCAGCATCCACCATCCCAAAGTTCCGACTGTGGTGGCTTGCTGCTGACAAGAGGGAACCCATGAGAAGGATAATGAAGACAAGGACCATTTTTTCTCTTTTGAAAATGCACAAATAACCAGAGGATGAGGTGCAAAAGTAACTCTAAAATCCAGACAAGTCACTGGGTTCATTGAAGGCGTATCGAATGATCAGAGCCCTTTTCTTAAAACACCACACTGCCGTCAAGTGCTCCGGTGGAGTGACTTTTTAGTCAAGGAAAGCTTATTTTCACCCCACACCAAAACTGTACGTCAGACAAACACTTTGAACAGATTATTTTGCTGAGTTGCAACCACAGTTACTGGACTGCAGAGTAATGGAGTAGGTGGGTAGTACAGTGGGAAGTAGAGGAGTTGGGACATGCTGGCACATAAACTGGTCAAAAGCAGTTGCACTTTTGCATGTTAGTTCAAGTCACATTTTTTCATATTTTTTTTTTTTACATTTAATGCATGTTGAAGCAGCATTGTACATGCATAAAGCAAATGCACTGATAATACATTTGATTTATTAACAAGGGATTATTTTTATCCAACATTGGAAAGGTGTGAAAAAAGAGAAATTAACAGACTCTTGCTGCATTCAATTCCCTTTGTTGTTAAGTGGGCTGCAAAGTAAATGAGTAATTAAATTGGGCCATGCTCAAAACATTGTTAGTCTGTTTTTTTATTTTTTTTATTTTACTTTGAATGCATGTTAATGCAACATCTGGTGCCAAGACCATTCTTATATTGTGTAATTTGCATTTGCATTTCTACTCTCTTTGTTGTAAAGTGGGCTGGAAAGCAAGTTAATGCTCACAGCATTGTCATTTCTTTTGTTTGATTGTACATCCATTTCAAATGCAAAATCTGGTGCCAATACTGTTCTCATGTTTTGCCATCTTTGCATCCAGTTTGAGTTATTTAAACTGTTTAATCCTGTTTTGAGGGAAATATTTGTGTAAGAAGAATTATATTGCCAGAATTATATTGCCTGATGTGAACTGATGTGAATATTGCCTGAATGTGAATGTGTACAGTTGCGATGTGAATGCTGAAATAATGATAGCATTTGACTTGGTGGGCAATCTAGATACATGTTTGATTTAACAGTAAGTTTATGTTCTTATTATTTATTTTTCACCCATTTTTATGCTGTGGTATGTAAAATGGATAGAAATAGCATTTTAGCTCAGTGTAAAGCTGACAATTTACACAAGCTTTATTTCTATTTCTTCTGCTCCAAACTTACTTCAAACTTACTTCTCTGTCTGCAATGTAACACATCATAAGAAAGTGTTTCACTGCTGTTCAAATGCACTTTGTATCACATCATTTATATGTATACATTTTTCCATCTGAAAGTACAAAATATGAAATATAACAAATGACAATAAAAAGCAAAGTAATCTCTTCAGTAATCAAAATAATTTTTGAATGTAACTGTATTCTAATTACAAATTATTTGAATTGTAACTGAACTAGTGGAATACATTTATTTATACTTTGAATTTGAAATACGTAATTATGGAATGATATTCCGGACATTATTCAAAAGGAATTGCAAATTGTATTTGCAATTGCGTTTTCAATTTGTGGACGCATAAAATGTGACATAATCGAAACGCAATTGCAAATCGCGCATTACGGTTTGCATTTTCGTTTAAGCGAACGCACAGTGACTGCCAGATTTCAAATGGAAAAGCAAAGTCCATTTGCAACTGTGTTTCCCATATCTTACGAGTTTTGGCCCTGTCATATTTAAATAGCAATTTCAATTACCACATCTGCTTTTTCACTTTGTCAGCGTCGCGTATGTAGCCAGCCAAAACTCAAATGGAATACTATTTTTTTTATTTTTTTTATTGCAATATTAACAAACAGAACAAGACGATACATACAAGAAATATAAACAATCTTTCAAAACAAAAGAGAAATTATGGTTCAGAATACATTAAGAGAGGAAATGTGAAAGAAATTTAAATATATTCAACAATAGTCTAAAAAGAAAAGAGAGTAAGAAAAGAAAGAAACAAGAAGAAGAAGAGGGCACAAAAGAAAAAATATTAAGAGAGAATATTAAACATGGCACTAATTCTGGATGTTTTCATTGCTTTCTTGTTAACAGAAGTTGAAATTGTATTTAAATACATCTTCAATTCTTCTTTGAAAAAGCTAAAGTGGGGTTTACTTTTTATATATTTACATTTATGGATATGAAACTTTCCAATATATAAAAGAAGGTTTATACAAAAACATGCATTAATTAGATTCTTGTCTTTAACATAAAATCCAAAAAGAATGTGTCTATATGATAAAGGACAATCAGAGCATCAATATTGTTCCAGAAAGACAGAGTAAAAAGACATTCCCAAAACAAATGATCAACAGTTTCAGAGGAGGCTTCACAAAAAGAGCAGGAAGTATCAATATCATTTCTAAATTTCTTTAAAAAGTATTTAACTGGATAAAATCTATGAATAATTTTATAGGATATTTCTTTAACTTTATTAGTTAGAAAGAATTTCTGAGGATGTGACCAAACATATGACCATTTAATATCATCAAAAAGGTTATTCCAATAAGAAATGGAGGAAGGAATTGAAGTAACAGGGTCCAAAAATAATGACCTAATTTTATAATTGGATTTATGTATTGAAAAACAAACAGAACCAACCACAGTAGATTCAGGGCTAGGGGAGAAACAGAAGTCACTGTAGCACTATTATTGTTTCTAAACAGCATACAGATTTCCAAAGAGATGGCCTTGAAAACTATATTAAATTCTTTACTAGATACTGGGAATTGGTATCCTGAAACAAAATCGGAATAATTAAATAAATTACCTTCACTATCAAATAGCTGGTTTACTAATATCACCCCATTATTGAACCAGTTTTCAAGAAATAAAGATTTCCTCTTATGAAGAATATTACAGTTGTTCCAAATTAAAAAATTGTGTGGCGAGAAATTATGCTTGTAAATAAGTTTCCAAGCCATAAGCATCTGCTGATGATAATTGGAAAGTTTGACAGGAAGTTTACTAATTGAATAATTGCACATTAAAAGAAAATGTATACCTCCTAATTGAGAAAAAATATATCTTGGGATTATACTCCAAATAGAAGATTGATTGTGAAGGAAACGTTTAAGCCAATTAATTTTTAAGGTTGTTAAGAGAATCAAAATCAATGAAATTTAAGCCACCTTTATTATAAGAATTCAAAATAACTGATTTTCTAATACTCAAATGGAATACTAATTCCCTTAGTATTTCCATTTCCGATGCCTTACACAGAAACCTGTCAATCAGGGTCAAGGGTGGGATTATGCTATGGGGCGTGTTTGTCTTGGGAAGTGACATCACTCACAGTTGACGGTCAAGAGGTGATGCCCTGAACAGACGCCGGTTTATCAAATCAAATCACTTTATTGTCACACTACCATGTACACAAGTGCAACAGTAGGTGAAATTCTTGTGTGCAGTTCCGAGCAACATAGCAGTCATGACAGTGACGAGACATATACCAATTACAGTAAACAACATACTTACACAAAACAATTTACAAATCAAATGTACACATACTTACACAACACAATAATTATATACAATGTACAGTAAACAATACACACAATATACAATACAATAAGTAGGAGTATATGAAATATATATATATATATATATATATATATATATATATATATATATACATAATCTGAAGTAGTATATTGAGGAGAATATGTTGACAGTCCAGTGTGAGATTATAGATGAATAAAGTGCAGTGCTAATTATTGATCCTGATAGACTGTGAGTGATGTCACTTCCCAAGACAAACACGCCCCATAGCATAATCCCACCCTTGACCCTGATTGACAGGTTTCTGTGTAAGGCATCGAAATGGAAATACTAAGGGAATTAGTATTCCATTTGAGTTTTGGCTGGCTACATACGCGACGCTGAGAAAGTGAAAAAGCAGACATGGTAATTGAAATTGCTATTTAAATATGACAGGGCCAAAACTCGTAAGATATGGGAAACACAGTTGCAAACAGACTTTGCTTTTCCATTTGAAATCTGGCAGTCACTGTGCGTTCGCTAAACGAAAATGCAAACCGTAATGCGCGATTTGCAATTGCGTTTGGATTATGTCACATTTTATGCGTCCACAAATTGAAAACGCAATTGCAAATACAATTTGCAATTCCTTTTGAATAATGTCCGGAATATCATTCCATACTTAATACCATTACATGTAATACGTTACTCCCCAACACTGTTTATAGCGTCCATCTCTACAACAAGAGTTAATATCCATTCAGAGTGACTCCTGGGTTCAGTCTACTTAAGGTAGTAGTATTGTGTGAATGCCACATTCATGCACACTGTTACATATAATAATAATGTAAGACAATGTTGAAGTAATGCAAAGTATTTAAAATACGTTACTCACTTATCAGTCATATATCACATATTTCGTTAGCGTAATCTAACAAAATTACACATTACATTTAATGGCATGTATTCTGTAATATGTAGTGAAATACATTTTAAAAGTAATCTTTCCAACACTGTGTGTGATTGAGGATTTGTCAGGAATGAACCTTGAACTGTAATTTGCCATTCCTAGAAGACATCTTATGGACTCTGAGTTTGTGGGGGTGAGATACCAGTGATCTTTTTTGGGTTGGCTGAGATGCCATCTTTGGAGAAAAAGTATCCAAAGAATTCCAGGGTTGTTTTGTGAAATTCACACTTGTCTTCGTTCATTGTTAAGTTGTTTTCATGCAGTCTTTGAAAAACAGCTTCAAGAGATCTGTTGTGGGCGTCTTCTATGGTGCCATACACTAGGATGTCATCACTAAAATTTCTGGCTCCAAGGATTCCTGTTGAATGGCATTTTGAAAGACTTCTGCTCCTGAGGAGATACCGAAGATGAGCCTTTTGTATCTTCTCAGACCTAGATGAGTTGAAAACGATGTTATGTACCTAGACTCAGGTGCTAGCTCAAGCTGAAGACAAGCAGTTTTGTGACTGAGTAGTGAACCATGATCACCTTGAACCACATAGAATGTTGCTTCAGTGGTTCTTCCACAGGCTGAAACATTGGATGGTTATGTTTTAAAAGAGGGATCATAAAAATTGCATTTTGTTTTTATTTAGTACTGCCCTGAAGAAGCTATTTGACATAATACATCCTTGCATATATTCCACAAAACAAGATATTTACTGAATTTACATACATGGTCTTGTTAAGAAGTTTACATTTCCTTGGATTCTATATGGTGTGTTGTTTTCTCGATGATCAATGACTGTTTGTGTAATAACAAGGGACTAATACACAACTATTACAAAAGGTGCAAAAATGTTTGATGCTCAAGAAGCCAACATAAGAAGAACCAAGGGGTGTAAACTTTTTAACAGTATGATTTGTGTAAATAAGAGTACATTTTGTGTTATGTAGATTTTGAAGGGCAGCACAAGGGCAACGAGAAAACAATCCCCCAATGAGAAAACAATCCCCCAAACAACATTTAATGCCATGACCTTATGAATTAAAGACTTGTTACTCTGATTTAAGACCTTTTTAAGGCTTTATTTTGCGGAAGGGCGAATTAAGACCATTTTAAGGTCATTTTAAGACCATTTTAAGACCCGTGGAAACCCTGTTAAAAGTGGCTCCAGTGTCAATTGGATGCCAAGAGGTTGTTCAGATATCCAGACTTTTGTCATTGGTTGTTTGAAGTTTGAAGATGCTTGCGTGACATAGACACATTCATAGTCTGTACCTGAGGATGTAGCGGACTCTTTTACTCTCGTTTATCTGTGTTGTTCTAACTTTATGTGTTAGACTCTGTCTTTGTGGTGTTTGCTGAAACAACAACAAGCAAAATGATTTGCTTTGCCACAGGATTTGCACAATAGCCCTCTAGCTGGACATGCTGATTGTCCACCAGGATGTGGAAAAGAACCACCACAATTTTTGTATGTTGATTGTTGTTTGCATTGTATTGTTTTCTGTTGCTGGTTTATGCTTATCCTTTTTTTGATGTTTGTATTCAGTATTGCTGCAATGTGTTCAGTGTCACTGACTTTTATGTCATTTTCAATGCCAGCTGCCTGTTTTTCTGATGTTTCAAATGCTCTTGCTAGATCCAAAAGTCCTTTCAATGTCAAACTGCAATGTCAAACTTAATGCTCTCCTCAGTATTTTTGATGATGAACATGTCTCTCCTGGCTTTTGTTTAGCTTGTCTGAAGACATTGACCTCATTATCAACATAATGACTTGGGTGGAAGTATTCTGTCAGTATTTGTACTGCTTTATAGTTATCACTGGCGCCATTTTCTGGAATCTTTAAAAAAATGTCTTGCACTTGTTCACCTGCATAGTACTGTAACATTGCTGGTTTTGTTGGTTACACCAGCAGCTGTCAGAAAATTGTAAAATCTCAGTAGCCATTTTTTCCATTTCAGTGCAAGAAATACTTAATCTGTGTTGACATGGAAAGTGTAGCAATTCAGCAGCTTTTTTGGGGGCTTCACCAGAATACATTTGAAGAAGAATAGAAAAATGTCTTGGGTCAGTAGGTCCTTAAAATGCAAGAGCATGGGGATTTTTCATTGAAGAAAAAAAAAATCAGACAGTCAATATAAATGTCATTGATATGTCTCCAGCTGTTAAATTAATGTCTTCTAAAGTGACATAATCAATTTTGGAGCAAAAAAGATAAAGTTCTTTTTTAAACTCTAAACCATGCTTCTGGTTGGCAGCGGTACGCGCGTGTGACATAATCGCATATATTTGAAAATCGTGAGAACTGATGCAAATGCGTCACAGCCGGAAGAGCTGCATTGTTGTAGAATGCTGTACAGTAGCTTGGTTGATTTTGGTTTAGATCTGTTATTATCTGTTTCTTTACAATGGTGAGTTTGCGTGTTCATCCTGGATGTCTCAACCGAGTGGAGAACGTGAGCTTGCCTCGGTGACATGAGAAACCGCTCTTCTGAAGTGTTGGATTATAGTTAAAAAAGTCATTAAATATTTATCTTTTTTGCACCAAAAGCATTCGCATCGCTTTAGAAGACAGCTGGAGTCGTATCCACGACATTTATGCTAATAATCTTTGATTTTTGGACCTTCAAAAGAGACATTGCCATTCACTTGCATTTTAAGGACCTACTAAGCAAAGACATTTTTCTATTTTTCTTCCAATGTATTCTGCTCGAAATGTTGTGTTTTTGCTTTAATTAAATTTCAGATCCATCTGGTAAAAACAGCGTGCCAGCTTTATTCACACTTGTATTTCATTACTTTTTGAGGTTTGTTTTCATGCAGTAACACACAGACATAGTAATTGATGTATGTCACCATGAAACAGAAACCCTTGTCTTGAAATACGAATACAAGAGGTCAAAGGAGAATTTTTAAGTGACCAGGCGTAAACAGCAGTGCTTCTCAGCTGACACATGTGAGTGATCGGATTACCCAAGACACACTTAATACCAGGTGTAAACAAGATCATAGTTATGTCTTTTTTTACTACAAATCTCCAGGTTCACTTCCACATTCTTCTTCTTTTATTTTTTGGCGATTCGTATTCTTCGTGTATATTTGCACCTACTTGTTGGGGCTGGTCAAAAGAGGATATTTATAGTAAAAAAAAAATACTTAAATCTTTATCTGTTTCTCAAAATATGAATTTTACCACTGGAGTCTTATGGGTTACTTTTGTGCTGCCTTTATATGCTTTTTGGAGATTCACATTTCTGGCCACTATTCAATTGCACTGTATGGACATGCAGAGTACCTTCATTTTTGGGTGGACTATCCCTTTAAATACAATCACAGCCTATCAGCTAAAAGAAGTAAGTTTAACACTTGAAAAATAATGGTCAACAGCAGAGTCTTGGCACAGGAACACACATTAAAGCTAAGATAATCTCTTTAAACACACACACACAAAAGCAATTTTCTGCTGATTGTGTGAAACTGAAGAATGAAGTGGCAAGACTGATGAGCAGTGATGTTTTTTGGGAATATCCTGACACTGTGAGTACCAGTTTACGAACAAGAAAATGGGCTCCTCTTGATTGCCAAGCTGTTTTGGGACAGAGCTGAAGAGTATGCAATGATTTGATTTGTTATCTGGACGGGCGGTTGCTAAGGCCATCATAACTGCAATCATATCCAGACTTCTGTTTGCATTCTGATGATGGTTTTGTATGAGTTTTCCACTCAGATTAGTGCCAGATTAGATTGGATTCCACTCCCAGTGGCTGCAATGTCACTGTATGCTGATGCATCTCAGGTATAGACATTGCTTAATTTATCAATTTAGTCTGTGGCAACAACTGCTCCATGGAAAGGGAAATGTCTTCCTTATTAATCATAGATTACACTATCTGGACCATTCCAAATGTAAAGCATACTGCTGCCCCAATAGCAAGTAATCACAGTAAAATTCCAGCTCATTTCCCATGCACGGACAATCTTTAATAAAATATCCCTGCTGGGCTCACACCCAAGTCCAGAAATGTAATATGGAGTTAATGGCATGGGCGAATGCGACATATACTTAGAGCCACACAATTTCACATATCAAGAAGATACATGCCTACATGCACACACACACACACACACACACACACACACACACACACACACACACACACACACACACACACTTGTTGTGTTTCCATGTTTTATGGGGACTTTCCATAGACATAATGGTTTTTATACTGTACAAACTTTATATTCTATCCCCTAAACCTAACCCTACCCCTAAACCTAACCCTCACAAAAAACTTTCTGCATTTTTACATTTTCAAAAAACATAATTTAGTATGATTTATAAGCTGTTTTCCTCATGGGGACCGACAAAATGTCCCCACAAGGTCAAAAATTTCGGGTTTTACTATCCTTATGGGGACATTTGGTCCCCACAAAGTGATAAATACACGCTCACACACACACACACACACACACACACACACACACACACACACACACACACACACACACACACACACACATCAGTGGCGTGTCACAGACTTCTGAAATAAGGATGCAAAGTTTACTCGCTGCATTTTGTTTTGTTTTTTTTTAGTCCAACGTAAACTCATATTCCATTTCTGTTTCAATTTACACCATTTCCAGATTAAAGTCTTATGCAACACAAGTCCTCACACTACAAGAGACCAATACTGTAATCTGTGTTTCTATTAACACACTATTTATTAAAACTAATCAAATTCTTATCTTATTTTATGTTTTTAAATGTTTACATCCCTTCAAAAACAATAAGTACAATTTATAACTTTAACATATCTTTTATTTATTTAGTTGTTGTTATTCATTAATAGTCATATTTTTTGGATTATAAGTGATAAAATCCTCAGTAAACATAACAGATGTAGATGGTCACATGCACCTTTAATTTAACCGAGTTCACCTGAAAACTGGATCCCACACAGATAACTTTAAGTTCCAAATAATTTCAAGTTAATGTAGATTTGGCCAAAAGTGATGACATCAGAGTAAATTTTGTTTTTCTTTGTAATTAGTCCATTTCCACTAGTTTGGTGTTGCTGTTGGACAGTGTTACATTAGAAAGGGTTACTACAATGTTTAATCTAATGTTTTGGACTATGCTTTTTTGCATTTATTTGCATTCATTTATTTATTTTGAGGAGACACTGCCACCCTAGCCTCTTTCAGGGAAAATGCTCCTGACACACATACAGATTCATACACTTTCACATATCAAGGAGATAAACACAGCCAAACAAGGTCAAGCTGTGTCAGCATAGGGCTAATCCAAAACCAAGCCTTTCACAGATCTGCATGGATGATAACACTGCCAGCAAGAAGCAGTGTCCAGCATACTGCAGGAGGGAGGAAGATAATGAGAGGCAGTGAAAAAAAAAAAAAGAAAACGCTCAGTGACAAACAGAACTATCTGAAAGGGATAGTTCACCCAAAAATTTTTATTTACTCATCATTTACTCACCCTCATTTCATCCCAAATGTGTATGATTTTCCTCATTAACAAACATTTTTAGAAGAATATTACAGCTTTTTAGTCCATACAATGCTAATGGATGGCAATCAGCACTTTAAAGCTCCAAAAATCACAGACAGTCATTGTAAAAGAAATTCATATAACTTCAGTGATTAACTGAATGTCTTCTAAAGCGATGCGATCACTTTGGGTGAGAAACAGATAAATATTTAAGTCGTTTTCACTATAAATGTTTACTTCTGGTAGTTTTTCAAGGCATGAGGAGAATCAGTTCACGCTGCCTCTCGAGTGACATAAGCGTGTTGCAATGATCAGGGGAACGCTGACGCAATACAACCGGAAGTGCAGCTCGGTTTATTTACAAAACAACATATGTTCACAATATTCCCTGGTTTTGCTTTCATTTGAACATGCCAACGTGCTTACGCCACAAGAGATGCTCTGTGTAGTCTGTCCTCACATGAGGTAAACAATTATATTGAAAATGACTTAAATTTTGTTCCATTTCTCACCCAAAGTGACTGTATCAATTTAGAAGTCATTAATTTAACCACTGTAGTTGCATGAATTAATTTCACTATGACTGTCTGTGTTTTTTGGAGCTTTAAAGTGCTGATCACCATTCACTTGTATTGTATGGACCTACAAAGATTAAATATTCTTCTAAAAATCTTTGTTTGTGTTCTGTTAAGGAAAGAAAGTCATACACATCTGGGATGGCATGAGAGTGAGTAAATCATAAGAGAATTTTAATTTTTGGGTGAACTATACCTTTAAAAGGAATAGTTCATGCAAAAATTTAAATTCTGTTATAATGCACTCATCCATATTTAGTAAAAAACCAGTATGACATTAATTCTTCTGTAGAACACAAAATGGGAAATTTTGAGGACTGTGCTGGTTAATGTTTTCCAATTAATTACAATGAACAGGAATTGGAGCTTTCAAGCTTGAAGGAGGATGCAAATGCATTAAGTGCTCTCAAGTCATACAATAGCTTTGTATATCACTTTTATGTCTCTTTTTGAAGCTTGAAAGCTTCAGTCCCCATTCATTGTAAAATGGAAAAGTGCAACCAGCTTCAAAATGTATCATTTTGTGTTACACAGAACAAATAAAGTCATACAGGTTTGCAATGAAGGTGAGTGAATAATGACAGAATTCCAATTTTTGGATGAACACATGCCATCTCTGTAACGGCAGCCAACAGATTTGGAAGGTGTAGGAGGAAATTTAATTCAGGTGACATTCAGCAGGTGCAGATAATGACTCAAAAACATCTGGTGATCAGAGCCACCATGTCCCGTTTGATTTCAGGGATAGAGAGTCAGGTTACAAGGTTTATATTCTCTTTTAGAAGGGCTAATTTTACTGTTGATGACACTTTTGTTATCAACATCATCCTTATCATGAAACACGTAATTGAAAACCTGAATAATTACCAAATCTTATTTTGTGCATTCTAACACTTCAGCACTGGTAACCTTTCATTCAGGTGCAAAAATAGAGAGGGAGGGGGAGAAAATTCTCAACATGGAGCATGTAGGTCACTCTAACCTTTCGTGAAGAACATTAGTTAAAATGTCAGGTTTGAGGCAGGTCTAACCGCCTGCCTGTGCTCTACACATACCAGTACATTACCAAAATAGCTGTTAAATGATTTTGAAACAATATGTAGGTCAAGTTTCCTCATCTTAAAGAGAAGCATTGGCAGTGGTGATAATCTGTAATCACACAAACCAGATAGTTTCACACAGTCAGATATTTAAATATCGACTTAATGTCTGGTCCACATTGCCACCCATTTTGGTCAAAAATGATTCCTCTGACTAACATGTAAAGTGAACAAGCAGTTTTTTTTTTTTCTTGTTTAGATGACATTTAAGGCCAAGCAATTCTGAAACTGTATCTCTATGTATCTCGTCTATGTACCACTCTCTGCAGTAATTTGTAAACAAACATAATTTTGTTTGTGAACCCTGACTCATGGAAATTGCATTTATATCCAGCCATTTCTATGTGTCATAAGCATAAAGGTCAAAGTGTTCTTCTGTTTTCTACTTGTCGGCAGGGCTGGACTGGTAATCTGGCATACAGGCATTTTGCCGGTGGGCCGACGCACTTTGGGGCCGATCAGGGGCGGACTGGCCATTGGGAGAACATTTCGTTCCATAGTTTTTTGACTATGATACAATGTGAAGATGATGTGAATCTGTTTTTTATTTTCCCCCTCTATGTTTCACTGTCATTTTTAATTAATCTGGTTATTTTATGACTTGTGTAAACACCCTTTCATGAACATTATTTTTATTGGCAGTTGAGCATGTTTGCCCATGATTTAATTTTGGCCAAAACAAAACACTTAAAATTTTGTTTTTTTTCATGTTAATAATCATATTGCTGTTAGAAGTTTACATACACCTTAGCCAAATACATTTAAACTCAGTTTTTCACAATTCCTGACATTTAATCGTAGAAAACCTTCCCTGTCTTAGGTCAGTTTGGATCACTACTTTATTTTAATAGAGTGAAATGTCAAAATAATATATTATTTATTTCAGCTTTTATTTATTTCATCACATTCCCAGTGGGTCAGAAATTTACATGCACTCTGTTAGTATTTGGTAGCATTGCCTTTAAATTGTTTAACTTGGGTCAAACGTTCTGGAAAGCCTTCCACAAGCTTCTTACAATAAGTTGCTGGAATTTTGTCCCATTCCTCCAGACAGAACTGGTGTAACAGAGTCAGGTTTGTAGGCCTCCTTGCTTGCACATGCGTTATCAGTTCTGCTCACAAATTTTCTATCGGATTGAGGCCAGGGATTTGTGATGGCCACTCCAATATCTTGACTTTGTTTTCCTTAAGCCATTTTCCCACAAATTTGGAGGTATGCTTGGGGTCGTTATCCATTTGGAAGACCCATTTGTGACCAAGCTTTAACTTCCTGGCTGTTGTCTTGAGATGTTGCTTCAATATAACCACATAATTTTCCTTCCTCATGATGCCATCTATTTTGTGAAGTGCACCAGTCCCCCCTGCAGCAAAGCAACCCCACAACATGATGCTGCCACCCCCTTGCTTCACGGTTGGGATGGTGTTCTTTGCCTTGCAAGCCTCACCTTTTTTCCTCCAAACATAACAATTGCCATTATGGCCAAACAGTTCAATCAGACCAGAGGACATATCTCCAAAAAGTAAGATCTTTGTTCCCATGTGCACTTGCAAACTGTAGTCTGGCTTTTTTTATGGTAGTTTTGGAGCAGATGCTTCTTCCTTGCTGAGCAGCCTTTCAGTTTATGTCAGTATAGGGCTTATTTTACTGTGGATATAGATACTTGTCTACCTGTTTTCACCAGCATCTTCAAAAGGTCCTTTGTTGTTGTTGTCATCTCTAGGAGACAGAATTTGTCTCTTTCCCGAGTGATATGATGGCTGCGTGTTCTAATGGGGTTTATACTTGCGCACTATTATTTGTACAGATGAACGTGGTACCTTCAAGCATTTGTAAATTGCTCCCAAGGATGAACCAGATTTATGGAGGTCCGCAATTTTTCTTTGAGGTCTTGGCTGATTGCTTATGATTTTTGTGCATTACCTGGGGTTGGGACACATACAGCATGTTGCCAGTTTCAGTGGGCACTATTGGTTGAATTGTCAATTATCCTCAAGTGGAGGATACAGGAAACCACCCAGAAACTGTCTAGAAAAAGGTAATCCGTCAAAGCCCTCCACCCGAACAAGAAGGAGATTTGTGAGAGAAGCCACAGAGAGGCCAACAATTACTTTGAAGAAGCTTAAGAGTTTGGCAGCTGGGAAGAAAGTAAAGATGCAGCAGTCAACCATATCAAGAGCCCTGCATAACACTGCCTGTATGAGAGCACAAACACAAATGAAGCCATTTCACAAAAAGAACTGCATGAAACCATGTCTGAAATTAGTCGAAAAGTATAATATTGATCCATTTACAATTTATTAACAAAATTGGGGACAGATGAGCCTACGATAGAGCCGACAAATCCAAAATTCAAAGTGATTCATGCATACGGTGCAAATCTAAATTTTGTGAAAACTTGTGAATTGTGTGAAAAGGAATAAGTCATTGTTGTAGAACCTCTAGTGTTCATTTCACCAGGAAGGTGCCATGATACATACACGTAAAAATATTTTTTGCAAAATGTAGATATAGTAACTTGATTCTATGAGACCAGGTTGGTATGTTAGTAACAGTCACCATTTACTTTCACTGCATCTTTTTTCCAAACAATTAAAGTAAATGTTAAATGAGGCTATCAATTCCTATTATTTAGCCTTTTCAATAATGTCTCCTTTTGGGTTTACAGCAGATTTCAAATTCTTAATTTTATTTTGAAACATTATATTACCTAACATAAAAAAATGCCACATAAAAGAATACATTTTGAGTTTCAGTGTATTATACCACATAAAAGAATACATATATTTGAAATTATATAATTATTATAACTAAAACAGAATTTCAATGAGGGTTTGTAATTCAGTGAAATGAAATATATATATATTTTTTTTTTCAAAGGCTCTTTTCAAATTTTATTCATGAGCAAAGTTCTATCTTACTTAGACACATGATTAAGGAACTCGAGGAAGCTTTGATTTTCTGTCACATTAACTTGTTTACCTTCATGCCACCGTGACAACCATCTTCCCACATGACAACACGATCAGTGGAAAATAATGAAGTGGAGTTTGGGAACACTGTTGGTTTGCTATTTTTGGACTAATCACTGAGGTTAAGCACGTGCACTCACACACCTTATATGGTAAACAACCAGGATTAATACACGGCTATTGTTCAAAGATTATTCTGAGAAATTGCTGTTGCCCTTTCAGGATTTCAGGTGCATCACTATATATATTAATTCATTGTAAGAGCATAAATCTACTGTAAAACCTGTGTGACAGATCGCCGGAGACTTGAAGCATTGAAATGCAACAGTGCACAGAGAAAAATAGCTATTCAATATCATTACATGCTTATTTTTATACTTGTTATCTCTTTGAAATACTCAGTTTGAGGTCCCATGCACAACAATGTGGTTTCATAAAGAAATCAAAGCCTGAACAATTCTGCAGGCAGACTATACAGTGGATGACAGAATGAGGTAATTTGCCATAATCATTCAATTGCCACTGTGGACAGAAATCTGTGGCCTGAGAACCCCTAATGGGAGAGAAAAAGGTAATTCAAAATCAAACATAGTAAGCTTTTATCAAAAAGAACCACAGTGGCCCACAAATTCACAGATCTCAAGTCAAGTTCCATTCCCAAGAATATATTCATCATTTTTATGACACATAATTTTGTTTCTGGCAATGTTCCCATAAATTACATGTTTTTGTTACCGTCTGAGTCATTTGTATCCTCTGCATCTCCTATTATTACCGATAAATTTCCTTGGAAAAAATTTAGATTTGACCAAGATAGAAATGGTGAGTAGCAAAAGGCAGAATTCATTCCACTGCCCAATTACTCTTAAAAATAAAATGATTTATATTCATCAAAAACTGGATAATTTTGCAACTCCATCCAGCCATCACTCTCCTCATTATAGCCTATTGCACTGTTATATGGGTGACCACCATTTCTTGACAGAATGCCTGCGGTCACTCATATATGTGAGAGGGACTATTCTTCATTCTGGCAGATATTACAAAGCAGAATGGGCACCCATTAAGTAAACTCTGGATTTTATTTTAAGTTTGATGGGCTCATGGTACCGCGTGGGCAGCTAATCTAAAAAAATGAGTCATGGTGGGATCAAAAACAACCCTAAAGAAAATCACAAAGCCTATTCCTGCTTGTAAATAATTCATTTTAAATGGCCGAACAACACTTCACAGATGGCGTGGACTTCTTCTAAGCCTTGGCTTTAGAGAAATTTCAAATCAAACAGCATTATGGATTTGTGGAAAGCAGTTTGCATAATTTACTGCATGGATCAGGTGCTTAACAAGTGGCTCTCCAATTAAAGGAGAGCTTGAAACGTCCCACGTTCGCAATCAGTCAGCTAAAGTACACTACGTTTATAAGAGGATTTTATGACTTTAGCAAATACACTGGCGCCTACAGCTGTGTGGCTGTACGCAATGTGCGTACCATTTGTGCTCCGACTAACATGAGAAACATTTTCTCTTCAAATATTTCAGCTATAATGCTGTGTGTCCTGCATGTCTGTTGGCTGTTTAAAAATCAGAAGGCGATGCCCAATTTGCAATCGAATCATTCTTTTGAGTGGATTCTTTTTTGTGAATTGGCTGAACGGGCATGCAAAATGGTCTAAATCGATTCACGATTCAGTTCCATTTGTTCGGACTGCTCTCTCACTGAATCATTAAGAGCGGTTCCCAAGTTGTGTCGAATGTAGTGACACAAGGGGTCTTTCTTGAGAGCCTCGCGTACCTCTGAACTTGAGAAAAGGCCAATGAGAAATATGGAGACTGAATTTCCATGTCCCGCCCCCAGACATACGGGTATAAAGGGAAGCGGGCATGCGTCTGTCAGTCAGATTTTTTTTCTTCGGAGCTGAACGGTTGTGCAGCAGCAAGCTGAATCTCACTACTGTTCCACTCACCTCTAAGCCGAGCATTGCTGTTGGATCTACGGTGCATTATCAGCGGCTTTCTCTCTCTCTCTGCATGCTGTGTACTCCACGCACTTGGGCGATTTGACAGCGCTTCTGTTAAATGTGTATACCTCTAAAAGAGTGTATTTTCATTCACAAAAAAAGCAATACACAGCAGGCATTGCACGTCCTTTTCAGGACGCATCTTTTTAAAGATGCCCTTCCGCTCATGTCCTTCCTGGATGCTGTCGATATCTCTCCAGACTGACGGTTATAGGTGCTACCTTGTGTGCCTGGGTAGTGATCCATTCAGACAGCACCGCGACAGTAGTGTACATAATCGCCAAGGTGGCGTGCACTCTCGTCATATGTCACAACTTACACGCCATCTCCTCCTTTGGAGTCAGCAGCACGTGCCACTCATATCCCGGGCAACCTCAACATGACAGCGGACACTCCTGCATCTGTCGCAGCAGGTCTCGCTCAGCGGTGAGTGGAGGCTCCACCCCCAGGTGGTCCAGCTGATTTGTGGCTGGTTCGGCATGGCACAGGTAGATCTCTTTGCCTCCCAAGACAATTCCAACTGCCCAATCTGGTACTCCCTAACAGAGGCTCCTCTTGGGACAGACGTGCTGGCACACAGCTGGCCCCGGGGGCTGCGCAAGTACGTATTTCCCCCAGTGAGCCTTCTTGCACTGGTGTTGTGCAAGATCAGGGAGGACGATGAACAAGTCACCTTAGTGGCTCCATACTGGCCCACTTGGACTTGGTTCCTGGATCTCACGCTACTCGTGACAGCACCTTCCTGGCAAATTCCCCTGAGGAAGAACCTTCAGCACCCTCTGGCATCCGCACCCAGACATCTGGAACCTCAACATCTGGCCCCTGGATGGGACGCGGAAGATCTGAGTGCCCTACCACTTGCGGTCGTAGACACGATCAACTATACCAGAGCTCAATCTACCAGGCAGCTTTACGCCCACAAGTGGCGCTTGTTTGCAAATTGGTGTTCTTCCTGGTCTGAAGACCCGCAGAGATGCGCAGTTCGGTCAGTGCTTTCATTCCTGCAAGAGAGGTTGGAGGGGAGGCTGTCCCCCCTCCACCTTGCTATCGCGACCCCCCCACCACCACCACGATGCAGTGGACGGACAAATCCTTGGGTAAGCCTGACTTGATTATAAAGGTTCCTTAGAGGTGCCCGGAGGCTGAATCCTCATGGGATCTCTCAGTGGTCCTCTCTGACCTTCAGAGACCCCCTTCGAGCCGCTTGACTCAGTTGAGCTCAAGGCCCTCTCCTTGAAGACAGCCCTCCTGATAGCGCTAGCTTCCATCAAGAGGGTTGGGGACCTGCAAGCGTACTCCGTCAGCAACACTTGCCTGGAGATTGGTCCGGCACATACCCATGTTGTCCAAAGACCGCAACCAGGCTACGTGCCCAAGGTTCCTACGACCCCCCTTCAGGGACCAGGTCATGAACCTACAAGTGCTGCCCAGGAGGAGGCAGACCCAGCCTTTTCGTTGCTGTGTCAGGTACGTGCTTTGCATATCTATTTGGACCGCAGGCAGAGCTTTAGATGTTCTGAGTAGCTCCTTTTCTAAATCGGCGGGAAGGGAACGCAGTCTCCAAACAGAGGTTAGCTCACAGGGTCGTTGACGCCATCTCCCTGGCCTACCAGACCCAGCCCGTGCCCACCCCTTTGCGGGTTCGAGTACACTCGACGAGAAGTGTGGCAACCTTGTGGGCAATGGCCATCTGCACCTCCCTAGCAGACATCTGCAGAGCAGTGGGCTGGGCAACACCCAATACCTTTGCGAGATTCTACAATCTGAGGGTTGAGTCGGTCTCATCCAGTGTTTTGTCAGGTCCGAGCCGACCAGGTGTTCCGCTTGCACCTAGCGCCCTTCACCAAAGTGATCCAGTGCACTCTCTCTCCCAGGTTAGCCACCAAGCTCTCGCTTCCTGGATGTTCTTCCTCCCTAACCTTCTGGCCTGCGAATTCAGTGGAGGAATTTGCGGCCAGACCCACTATGAGCCTCAAGTGCTCTGTACTGGGGTAGGGCTCCACAGGCCTAATTCTGTCCCCATGTCGGAAGACCCGCGTCTACCTTAGGTAGTCCCTCTGTGTTGCTGTGTTTGTAGAGCTCCTCCCTCTTCAGGTAGGACCTACCACTGCACCACTTCCACGGGTGGCTTGAAAAGCCATGTGAAGTATTGGCCTCATATTACCTCCCCTCAGTCTGGGCAGGATGTTGTCTCTGCAGGGTCTTTTCCCCCTGAAAGAATAGGAACAGAAAAGATTGCCTTCCCCAATGTATTTCATAGCGTTAAGACAGCCCCAGCTTTATGCTCTATGATGAGAAACATAGAGAGAGAAAAGGCTGCGGCTGGCCGGCTTGCTCCCATGATAGTCATATCGCCCATTCCCCCCTTAGGGGTGCTGGGAACCTAAGGACTGTATATGACACCTTTTTCTGGGGGCATTGGGGAGGGTTACATGCGTCCGATACAGCTTCTTCTAGCATGCAGTAGCTTGCTTGCACCTGTGTCAGCAGTTAACATAACATGGTCTAGTGCATGGTGTTTTTAAATGGGACCCCTTGTGTCATTACATTTGACACATGTCCCGCCCTGTATGTCTGGGGGCGGGACATACAAATTCTGTCTGTCAATTTCTCATTGGCCTTTTCTCAAGTTCAGAGGTATGCAAGGCTCTCAAGAAAGACTGCTTGCGTCACTACATTCAACACAACATCTCGTTCCATCAGGGAATGGAGGTTACAACAGTAACCATGATATTTCTTAGCAAAACACTGTGGGGATACATACTAAAGAACACCGAGAACAACAGTGCTGATGAAGTGGACATATACACTCACCTAAAGGATTATTAGGAACACCCGTTCAATTTCTCATTAATGCAATTATCTAATCATCCAATCACATGGCAGTTGCTTCAATGCATTTAGGGGTGTGGTCCTGGTCAAGACAATCTCCTGAACTCCAAACTGAATGTCAGAATGGGAAAGAAAGGTGATTTAAGCAATTTTGAGCGTGGCATGGTTGTTGGTGCCAGACGGGCTGGTCTGAGTATTTCACAATCTGCTCAGTTATTGGGATTTTCACACACAACCATTTCTAGGGTTTACAAAGAATGGTGCGAAAAGGGAAAAACATCCAGTATGTGGCAGTCCTGTGGGCGAAAATGCCTTTTTGATGCTAGAGGTCAGAGGAGAATGGGCCGACTGATTCAAGCTGATAGAAGAGCAACTTTGCCTGAAATAACCACTCATTACAACCGAGGTATGCAGCAAAGCATTTGTGAAGCCACAAAACGCACAACCTTGAGGCGGATGGGCTACAACAGCAGAAGACCCCACCGGGTACCACTCATCTCCACCACAAAAAGGAAAAAGAGGCTACAATTTGCAAGAGCTCACCAAAATTGGACAGTTGAAGACTGGAAAAATGTTGCCTGGTCTGATGAGTCTCGATTTCTGTTGAGACATTCAGATGGTAGAGTCAGAATTTGGCGTAAACAGAATGAGAACATGGATCCATCATGCCTTGTTACCACTGTGCAGGCTGGTGGTGGTGGTGTAATGGTCTGGGAGATGTTTTCTTGGCACACTTTAGGCCCCTTAGTGCCAATTGGGCATCGTTTAAATGCCATGGCCTACCTGAGCATTTTTTCTGACCATGTCCATCCCTTTATGGCCACCATGTACCCATCCTCTGATGGCTACTTCCAGCAGGATAATGCACCATGTCACAAAGCTCGAATCATTTCAAATTGGTTTCTTGAACATGACAATGAGTTCACTGTACTAAAATGGCCCCCACAGTCACCAGATCTCAACCCAATAGAGCATCTTTGGGATGTGGTGGAACGGGAGCTTCATGCCCTGGATGTGCATCCCACAAATCTCCATCAACTGCAAAATGCTATCCTATCAATATGGGCCAACATTTCTAAAGAATGCTTTCAGCACCTTGTTGAATCAATGCCACGTAAAATTAAGGCAGTTCTGAAGGTGAAAGGGGGTCAAACACAGTATTAGTATGGTGTTCCTAATAATCCTTTAGGTGAGTGTATCTACATTGAACTGAAACAAAAGTCTACCTTTTATATAGGTTAACTTGGAGAAACTTTAATATACATGATAATACATAAATAAGATGTAATGTAAAGAAATTAGTGCTGTCAGTTGATTAACATTTTTAATCAAATTAATTACATGATCTGACAATTATTTTATAAAATTAATCACAATTGTATATATACATTTTTGCAGAGAATGCTGCCAAATATTTATTTTTTAAATACATATATATATATATATATATATATATATATATATATATATATAAGATACATACATATATACACACTGACAGCCAAAAGTTTGGAATAATATACAGAGTTTTGGAAGGAAATTGGTACTTTAATTTACCAAAAAAACTGCACCATCACTATTTGCAAAAAGTCATTTTTGATTAAACCTAGACAGGCCCCATTTCCAGCTGCCATCCCTCCAAAACTTTATCATTGAGTAATCATGCTAAATTGCTAATTTGGTACTAGAAAATCACCTATAATCACAATTATATCAAACACAGTTGAAAAATATTTGGTTTGTTAAATGAAGCTTAAAATTGTCTTTGTGTTTTGCCACATTATGCAATAGACTGGCATGTCTTATGGTCAACAATTATCATTGTTTTGAGGAATGAAGGCTATACTGTACAATGCTTGAAATTTCCAAAAAACTGAAGATTTCATACAAAGGTGAAACAATACAGTCTTCAAAGAACAACTGTCTCTAACAAGGACAGAAAAAGATGTGGAAGGCCAGATGTATAACTAAACAAGAGGATAAGCCTCACATGTCCTAACCTGACAGCTTCATTGAATTATACCCGCTCAACACCAGTTTCATGTACAACAGTAAAGAGAAGACTCTGGGTGCAGGCCTTATGGGAAGAATTGCACAAAAACAAGTCACTTTTGAAACAGAAAAAAAGGTTAGAGTTGGCAAAGAAACACATTCATTGGACAATAGACAATTTGAAAAGAGTGTAATGGATCTTAACCCCATTGAGATTTTGTGGGATCAGCTAGACAGTAGGCTGCATGAGAAGTGCCCGAATAGACAGCCACATCTCTGGTAAGAGCTACAGGATGTGTGGGGTGAAATGCCAACTGAGAATCTGGACAAATTGACAGCTAGAATGCCAAGGATCTGCAAAGCTGTCATTGCTGCACATGGAGGATTTTTTTGATGAGAACTCTTTGAAATAGTTTAAGATCTGAATTTTTTTATTTTTATTTATAATAGTAGTTTTTCAAGTTATTAATGTCCTGACTATACATTGTGATCAGTTGAAGTTTCAAGTTTTATTGGTCACACCCATAACCATACACAGTACAACATGTACTGAAATTCTTGGACAACTTTTCTCCCCACAGCTTACAATAATAATAAAAAAAAAATACAATTATAAAATTAGATATTATATGATAGATAGATGGATAGATAGAAGAATAGAAGTAAAAAAAAAAGAAATCTAAAATTTAAGATTAAGAGCAACAAAAAAGATTAAGCGATTACGAGAATATATACTCTGGAGAATTTACAACATAATAAAATAGGAGACTAAAGAAATATATATTGTATGTACAAAGTATGAAAATGAATATGAAATAGTGCAAAATGACGTAGAAGTTGTAGCAGCAACGGTTGACTGGCATTATGTACATTGTGCAAGGTAAAGTGCAATTGTGCAGTAATGTTGACCTGCAACAGGCTTGTGTTATAGAGGTGATGTTGTAGATGTATAATGATAATGCAGAGTGTAATATTGCTTCAAGCGTGTGGAGTTAAATAGTGAAACTAGTCCAGGTATTGTCCTTGGTTCAGGAAACGGATGGCCTGGTGAAAGAAGCTCCTTCTCATTCTCTCAGGGAGCGGAAGCATTTCCCTGACAGCAACAAAGAGAGGAGTCCATTATTAGGATGGTTGAGGTCTTTCATGATCCTCCTGGCTTTGGTCCAGCATCGTTTTCTGTAGATGACAGTCAGGGAGTTTGATTTAGGTGATTCGCTCAGCTGATCGCACCACTCTTTGTAGTGCCAGTCTATCTTGTTTCGTGCAGTTTCCAAACCAGGCTGTGATGTTTCTTGTCAGGATACTGTCAATGGTGCAGGTGTAAAAGTTTTTTAGCACCATAGAGGGTAGTTTAAAGTCCTTTAAGCACCTGAGGTGGTAAAGATGCTGACAGGCCTTCTTCACCAGGGTGTAAATGTGGCAAGTCCATGACAGATCGTGTGAGATGTGTATGCCAAGATATCAGAAACGGTCCACTCTATTCACTCTGGCCCTGTTGATCATAATGTGGTGGTAGTTCCTTGACATTGGTGGTGGAGTTGTAAGTGGCCACACAGTCATAAGTGTACAATGGGTACAGCAGGGGGCTGGAGCCACAAACCTGTGTGGCTCCAGCGCTGAGGGTGATGGGGGGTGAGACATGTCTGCCCACCCTTACTGCTTGTGGCCTGTCAGTCAGGAAGTTGGAGATCCACTGACGCAGAGATGGGCTAAATCCAAGGTCCTTCAACTTGGTGGTGAGTTTAGAGGTAATTATAGAATTAAAAGCTGAACTGTAATCAACAAACAGCATTTTAACATAATTTCCCTTCCTCTTGTCCAGATGATCTAGGACTGTGTGGTGCACTGTGAGATGTGTGATGGCATTGTCCATTGAGCAATTTGGAGGGTAAGTGAACTGTAAGGGATCCAGGGTGTCAGGTAGTGAGGAGGTGATGACGTCTCTGACCAGTCTTTCAAAGCACTTCATCACAATTAAGGTCAGTGCAACAGGACAGAACAATGATGGACTGCTTAAAACAGATTGGATTTACTAACTGTTCCAGGGAGAGGTTGAATATCTCTGTGAAAACCAGTGGTCAGTGCAACTAGCTGGTCAGTGCAGGCTCTGAGGACCAGACCTGAGATTCCATCTGGTACCACGGCCTTCCTGATGCTCACTCTCAAGAAAGCCTTTCTCACGTCGCACTCTGTGATGGTGAACGTGTTTCCAGCGTTAATGCTGTCAGCATACAAGCAGCCTTTTATCAATATTGGTGCTGTCAACAACGTTGCAGCCTCGAAGCAAGCGTAAAAAGTGTTCAGCTCATCTGCGAAAGAAGCATCAGCGTTCGCGATTTTTGTGGATGGTGTTTTTTAGTCCGTTATCGTTCGCAGTCCCTGCCACAGGCTTCTAGCGCCACCATTTTGAAACAGTGACTCCAATTACTTCCATAGCACCACTTTGCCTCCCTCAACAACCTGTGTGTGTTCTAAGATGCAATTTTGTTATTGTCCATGTTCCTAATGACATGTTCACTGCTGCCCACTTTAAGGCAGCAGTGCGGGATGACAGAGCGTCGCGGATGGATTTAGCCACTTACGGCTTCTGGTTGGAAAACATCCTGATGGTGGTTTTGCTAACTGTATCATCCTCCAGTTTACCGATCGGCCCCCCGACTGCTTCCGTAAACTCGTTGATATCATCAGAGCTGTGCCGGAACATATCCCAATCTGCGTCATCTAGAGCGCCTTGCAGAGTGGCCACTGATTGGTCAGTCCAGCATGTGACCTCCCTCTGAACTGGGGCTTCTTTTTTCAGCATTTGTTTGTATTTAGGTATGAGGAAGATGGCAACATGGTCCTATTTCCCAAACGATGGTACAGACTGTGCTTTGTAGCCTTCTTTAATTTGGGGTGAGTCCTGAGTCCTGCTGCCTCTAAGGGCAGGTAATGTGTTGGTGGAAGTTTGGTTTGTTTTAGGTTGGCGCTGTTAAAGTCCCCCATCACCGAGCGAAGCGTCCCGGTGATGAACAAGAGCCACATGTAATTCACATAAGGTAGTGTCAGTGTCCGCCTGAGGTGGTATATAAATGGCACTTACTATGATCGAGGGGAATTCTCGAGGAAGGTAGAAAGGGCGACAGTTGATGGTCAGAAGCTCCAGGTTGGGTGTACAGGAATGTGTGAGAGGAAAAATGCTCGCACTGTTGCACCAGCTGTTGCACCATCAGACATACACCACCTCCCCTTGACTTCCCTAACTCCATTGTTCTGTCCATGGGAAAAACCAAAAAGAACTTGGATGGCGTTGTCCGGAATCGCTGGGTTCAGCCATGTCTCAGTGAAGCAGAGGAGGTTGCAGTCTCTAAGGCCCTTTTGGAACTTTACCCTGGCCCTGAGGTTATCCAGCTTGTTCTCCAGTGACTGAACGTTGGCTAGCAGAATACTAGGCAGGGGAGTGCGGTGGGCGCGAATCCTCAGTCTGTTTCTGACGCAGGCTCGTTCCCCTCTCTGGGGTCTGCCGTTTCAGGTCATGTCCTTTGTTCTTCCTTATAATCTCGCTTGGCCAGCATGGGTCCGGTGTTTAAAACAATGATGGGTGAGTAAGTTGTAGACCAATAGAGATAGGAGTATGTCTGTCATAATTAATAGTAACCATGGTGAGAACTACGAAAGATTAAAATAACTTGAAGTGCAAGAGTAAAAAGCAAAATTACACTTTAACACTTTGGTGAATAAAAGTACCAATTTCTTTCCATGACAGCAAAATCTGTACATTATTTCAAACTTTTGTCTGACAGTGTATATTATAAATCTAATAAATCAATTAATTAAAATACATAAAATTATTATGGCAGACAATTAAAGCATTGACTGGACAATAGATAAATTGGCTTTGAAAGGCAATATATAGCTGGCCTACAGTCCACAGCAATCCATTTTGCAATTGAATTAATCAATCTATCCAAGGATTCTGTCCCTTTGGAGTTGCGCTCCGTCCAGCTCTGTTTGAACTCAAGAATATTTCCTCATCTTATGCAGTTTGCCAGTGTTGCCTGTTGACTCTGTCAGTCTGGGTTTTTGTGTGACAGGACCTTGACATAATCATCCTATGTCTGTCTTGTGTTCCGTTGTCTGTCTTTGTGTGAATGCACGGATTTGGTTTTGATTTCCCTGCCGTGCGCTCTTCAGTCTGTCTTGTTTTCCATGTCTGGGCATGGTGTATGGATCCTGACTTCCGTCAGGTTTGGTTTCGGTCTGGGTCATGCTCCATGTTCTGTCTGTTTTTAATGTGAGTGCATTGCACTTATGTCATCTTGGCACTGCGGCATGTGCTTGGCAGCATGCGTCAATAGTTTGTCTGTCTCCAGCAAACACGGCTGCGCTTTGCGTTGCGCTATTATTGCGCTGTGTGCCCGGGTCATGAACTATCTTCCCGTTGCGCTTGGGTTCGGTCAATTTAGTCTGAGGTGTCGGGTTTGTGTGTGGCCAAACTCTTGCACAGGTGTCCTGTCTCATTTTGTCGCCTGTTGCATGCAGCGCTCAGGATTTGTTTAGTGTGGGAATGCATGGCATTGCTTTGTTTGGCATTACTACGCATTCTCTCATCTTCTCTGTTGGTTGGAAGGAGCGTACATTGCCTTATTGTCTTAAAGAGCAGTGCTCATGCCATTCGGGTGTTTGTGTCTTTGAGAAAAAAAAAATTGTTTCTGTTGCCAAGTGTCTCTCAGTCTCACGCCATATCCCTCCTACTTGTTTGCCTATTATTAGTTAATTAGTCACACCTGTCCTGTCTGTTAACCTGTTTGATTTCTCTCCCTATTTTAGTCTCCTCTTGTATGCTGTCCAGTGCCAGTTCGTCTTGTATGTTGGTCTTGTTCCAGTCGGTCCCGTGTGTTTTCCCCAATTTCCAGGCCAGCCCCTTTTTTAATTTTTTGCCCAGAGCCTGATAGATATATAGAGATATATATATATATATATATATATATATATATATATACACACACAATTAATCGCACTGAATTAACACATTCATTTGACATCCCTAAAAAATCCCCATCAACAAACTTTTAAATGGCCATACAACACAGTTTCAACACATAGTGGCCTAGTGTACTAGGGACATAATTGTATAAAACTACACTTAACTGTACACTGTATATGGAATTATAAGGAAAATAATAAAGTCTAACTTCTAAGCTATACTATGGATGTGTGGTTTATCTGTGGATACAATATAGCAAGACTCAACAGAATAGCAACACACTCTAGCGTCTGGCAAATGAAAGCAGATAGCATGTCCACATAGCAAATTCTCAGAGGCCTAAAGCATCAAGAATGTTCTCAGCTTAAGAGAGCATGATAGAAAAAAAGAAAACTGAGATGTTTGTGGGAAATAGGGCGATAGTGGAGTGAAATAAAACATGCCCTGCAGAAAACAAAACCACAGAAGTGTGTTCAATTGGCCATGATAGCATGAATGGGGCTGGGTAGGCCAGATTGGGTGCTGATGCTTTCGCCCACAGCACATACTGTACTGTGCTCAGAGATGAGCAAAACCCAGGAGACACAGCTATGATTAATGTGTGCTAGATGATTAGAGGAGGGAGACACTGGGTAAATGGACCTATATATGGTACTTTTTTATTCAGAGTAGGAGATTTTCCACACAAATTGAAAGAGTCTCCATAGACTGGGGACATGTAACTGTATATACAGTATATGCCATACATTAAGTAAGTCTTGGGCATTTCAGCACCTCACCTTCTGATATATTCTTCTTACTTATATGAAAATATTCACAATCATCACACTGGAACTCAACATGTTCCAACCTTTCGTACTCTGACCCCAATCTGCACAGTTACTGACAAGAAGCATCTCACATCAGAAAGTTTACATCAATTCACATGTTTACCATTTCCTGTTCCGTAACTAATAGCGTGCTGATTGAGCAGCCTAAGAGACTCAGGTTCTGGTCCTGGTTCTGGTCACTTGGAAACCAAGAAGCAAGAATCATATTCCAAGTACTCCAACTTCCAAGAATCATATTTTGCATTCAAATTATCAATGATCAGCACACATTTTTTAAAGTACAGAAACCCTGATAAAATATTACTGTATTCCTTTTAAATGTCAACTTGAGTAAAAGTACAGAAGTACTTACTATTGAACGTATTAGGTAATATGATTTTAGAATTAATGGTTGTCATATTATCATAATTTTAATAAAACATAAATAAAAAAAAAATAAACTCTAGTATATATGTCATTCAAAGTTGTGAACATGTTTGCTGTACATACTGTATATGCTGCATTTAGCTATTACTTACATCAGTCAAATTCTCCATATACTTAAGCTCTGAGGATCATATTGCTCCCAGTTGTTGGCTTATTTTAAGTTAGACAACACCAGAAAGACCAATTTAGTGAGTTGCCAACTTAAGACCCAACCAACCACGTCATTGAATCATTGATTGTTTACTGGGGAACCGCTAGGACAGGATCAGTCCGAATCACGAAGGAATCATTCAGTAAATTTTACAACCAACTAACCAGTTCATTGAAAAGAAACTGCTCAAAGCAATTAATCATTTTGTACATCATTGTTATGTATTTCTTTACTTTGAAATAATGAGAAATGGCATGTTTTTCTGAAATTTAGTATAAGTATGAAAATGAAAATGATATGAAAATGAAAATACTGTGATAAAGGACAGATACTTGAAGAATGTACTTAAGTACAGTAAAAAAGTAAAAACATTTTGTTACAGTCCACCATTGGGTTTGGGCATATGGATAATAAAATATGCATTCCTGTTGGCTGTATTACATCATGTACAACTTAAAACTTGCTTTTGAGTTTGTGAGTACAGGGGTGCATTTCCCAAACAATTACATAACTCATTGCTTAACTACCATAGTACGACGCATCATTGGAGAAATTAACTAGTAAGTCACGACCATTTCCTGAAACCGTAGTAACTATGTTGCACATCCATCGTTCGAACCACAATGGTTCAACAACATAGAACTGTCATTAATGATGGTACGCAGGAGTGGAGTGAAAACTTCAACGAAAATGTCATTATAACAGCTCATTATACGTACACCAGAAAGAAGTTTAATGCAAGAAAGCAGCTGAAGACATTAAATCAGCATGCACTATGTAATAAAACAGATGCATTGTGCTGCAATAGATGTGTTTTGCTCTACATCAGACTTCGGGGTTCCCCCGATGCACTTGAGTACAAACACACATTCGCAATCTTCAAATAGGCGCCTTCAATTCAGAAGAGATCATCCCTATGCCCTATTCCCTACAAAGTCTTTAGCATCCACTGTGAAAGCAGTGGAGGTATATAGTTTGATCTATTTTGATTGTTGGAAGACGATTTATCCCATTTGGAAGGCAGCCAAAAATGTCACTTGCGCATTAACATGGGAACAGAAGCCGTGCTCTCTAAAATAAATTACTTGTGTTAATGCGCTCTCTCATTACCTTATAAGGCTTTATAAGCGCTTAAATTGCTGCATTCACGTTTGCTTTCTGCAAAACTCAGAATAAGTATTTTTTTAATGCATGTAAATGTGATCAGAGTCTTGACAGAATGAAAGATAAATAGAATAAAAACTATAGAAGCCTCAGCGAAGTCAAATAATGTCCACACAGCAAATTATGAAAGGAACTATGCTTCTTACAAAGAGCTGGTTTCAGGAAACACCAAATAGTTTAACTATGTTGGTAACAATGGAACTTACAACCAAAGTTGGCTAACGATGCTTTTGGGAAATGCAGCCGGATTTCAGTTTAAGAACTTTCAACCTACAATATATATTTTTTTACCATACAACATGGTATATGTGGACAGAGTAGGGCTTTTCACACTTTAAATTGTTAACCCCGGGTCATTCTAAACCCTGGATAAACAGTATTCTAGGTTATCCCGTTCCATTTTTCACACAATAAATATTTTACCCTGGATTAATAATTTCCAGGGTTTTCATGTTCCGATGTTTCACACTGTGCACTCGTAGACCCCAGGTTAATGTTCTTATTTGTATATTTGCTGTGTCGATAACAATGATTGGACAAATGCGGCTCGCAATGGGCACACAAACCGTCAATGGAGCTGCTCTGCTCTTCTGCTCCAAAGCAGGGTTTTATAACCCTGGGTAAAAAGCGGTGCTAACCCCCTTTCAAAATTACAAGGTTGGTTAAAAGCAGGGTTTAGAATGAAGATAACCTGGGGTTTAGTGCAGTGTGAAAAGGCCCAGTCTGCCATCCTTTTAAATCAAAGAATTTACTGAAATATGTTAGATGTTGCAAATTATATGTTCATTACAAGGGCATTTTTGTCAGTTGTCATGGGATTCTTGCCCTGAGCTATGGTGAATTAACCCTGCAACACACATTTCTTGGCTTGTCAACAAATCGTATAAGTTATTCTCTTCAAGTGAACTCTCAGATGAAAGTTGTGGACAGCTAAAATCAAAGCTAAAAGAGCCCTTTTCAGATTCAAACTACTGCAACTTGACTTTTCAGTCTGGTGATTGGCTAAATTTCAACTTTAAAATGACCTTGAACAAAATAGTCCTTTGACTTTTATCAGCTGCAGTGTGTAAATGCTTTCTCTCACTTTCACCCTTTCTCTCTCTCTCTCTATTATACTGTCTGTAAATTGAATAAAGTATCAAATAAGACACACACAAAAACTGTTCAGAGTGTTGTCATGGTACATAATGTACTATATTGTGTGAGGATTCCAAACTTTGAGAATGTGAGTGAGCTTAACAAGAAAATAGCCTGACATAAACAGCACTGACTCACTCAACAATGTGATATGAGCAGTGATCCCTTCTACTCTTGAAGAGCCTATACAATCATTCATGTCTTACACATCGGTGATGGCTAATAGTAATGTTTGCCTCTATCCAAAACAAAAGTATGCTATATAATTAAAAACAGCAGGGATCGATGATGTGAAATGCTAGAGTGAAGACTGAGAGGAGATTTATCTGCGAGAGAAATGGCACAATAGCGCAGCATTATTCATTCTAAATAAAATTTGCATATCTAATGGGCTTTTCTGGGAGAAACATTAATCTCTAGCAGTACATTTGGAGACACGGATCTCAAATGTGGGCCAAGAACAGGCTTGCA